>NW_024346980.1:734611-747551 GCF_902729225.1 Pteropus medius
CCCCCGCAGCCTTCCTCAAGTTCACGTGTTGCCACACAGTCGCGCTGGCATCTAAGGAGAATGTTTCTCTCACTTGATCGACAGCCCTTTTGTCAGGAATTGTTAATTTGTGTTCCACGTTTTCTATCACATGAAAGAATTCACATTGGCACGTAAAGAAACACGAAACGAGAGAACAGAATTCTGACTTCTCCACACGGACCGTGAGCAATTGCGCGTGGACATGCGTTTAACTCGCGCAGAAGACGTTCCCTAAGTGGCCCAGCGTAGTGTCGGGAACCTGGCTACTGAAAACAGCCACAGAACCAGGCCCGGCTCCCGGCGAGCGGGGCCTTTGTTCGCACGGCCGGCCCAGCTCGGCCGCTGCAAATGTTTTGTATTTGATCCCTTCTGCCAAGTTCCCTCTGCTTCTCCAAATGAACGGATTCCATCTGAAAATCATAGGATTAATAATTACACTCCAAGTGCAAGAAAATTCTTCTCTGTGTTCCTGCCATTTTCTCTCTTTGGTGCATTTTTCCGAGGATAATCATGAAACGAGCTCACAAACCTACCAGGCCGAGATTTTAAATTTAGCCAGTACCGTTTCCCCTCCCAGGCCCTGTGAGTCACCTCTGCTTCCCGGGGCTCGTCCTGCTGCTGACATGGACTCGGGCCAGCTCTCCGCCCAGCCTTGGCCTCGGTGCCATCCCTTCTCATGCGCCACGAGCAGCCGGCAAAGCAACTACCCAACGAAATGATGCAGAAAGGCCGTAGGCCGATGGTGTCAAGAATCAAGCGGGGCATACTTGGTGGCTTCCCAGATGCCACTGAGGGCGTCGCTGTCCACAGACGTGTTGTCCGTGACTCCAGGGGCTGAGGAGGCAGTTTCCATCCCTCCCGGGGCCCCGTGCCAGACCATCCTGCTCAGGGCCACACGGGCGGGCACAACGCCTGCCTGCACGAAGCAGAAGGAAGATGGTGGCTGATGTCCTGAGCCCGTGACCCGAGGGCTGTGCATGTGTTCTGCCCGACAGCAAAGCCACCGCGTTCCATGTCAGATTAGCACAAAGTGGGACCATGGACGAGCTCCCAGACGTACAGGAGTCTGGTGGCGTAGATGGGAAGTGCGAGCTCCAACTTCACTGTCCCGCGGTTGGCACCAGGCCCCTAACTTGTGCTCTCGGGAGCGCCAGGACGCGGCGTGGGGGCCGTCCAGGTACGTGGGTGACGTCGTCTCAGAGAGGCTTCTCGTTATTGATTTTGAAAGTTTCGCCCAAGTCGCACTTCAAGGGCGAGGTTGTCCCTCCCCTCCAAAACTAACAGGAGTGAAATAAGCACAGGGAGTGACATCCAGTACTTTCCAGAGACGGGAGGCAGCCTGAGCACTGACAAGGTGGATCCGGCGAATGGCCGTTTATCCTCCGTGAGGAAGCTGAGTCTTCTGAACCGAGTCAGCCTCGTGTGTTTCTGACATGAGGACAGTGGCTACTGTCACATCCTCCTTCTGCAAACGAAGCCAGGAAAAATTCCCTTCAAGGTCACACAGCCAGTGAAGGGCAGAGCTGGGCCACGGACGAGACCCTGTCTCCGGGAGCGCGTCCCGAATTCAACGCAGGAGCAAAGTGAGCTGTTTCCACCTCACTGGTGTGGGTCGGCGCCCCGGGGCTCACCTTGGTGGGCCGAGGTCTGTTTCCTGAAAGTCCCAGAGTGGCTTGTCCATCGCCGGAGCGTGTCTGCGTGGAGCTGCCAGTGGGGATGGAAACCGGTTACACGTGTCTGTGGCATGGGACCGAAGTTCAGAAATGCCACACACTGATTCTCAAAAAATGCGAAGAAAGAATGATGAAAATTCCCATTCTCCAGATCCAAACCAAAACCGATTAGGGACGATTAGCGCTCAGATGAAACTTGCAGACTCCGGGGAAGAAAACAGGCCTTCCACGGAAGCTTGGTGAATATCCTGGGCGTTCCGGTGAGGGACGGTGGCTGCTGTGACCCAGGGCTCTGCTGGTGACTTCGCCTCTCTACTCGGGCTTTTGAAACATGCCTGAGGGAGAGGGGTCAATTCGATGCCACTAAACAACAGAGCTGTGGCTCAGCAGTGCTCCTCAGTGACAAGTCAAATTGACTTTGTGCCTCAGATCACAGAGGGGCGTGAGGAAAGTAGCAATAGTCTGGTTCCCCCAAACTCACCGAATCAAGTGGTTCAAGGTCATCACGGCTTCTCAGAGGCTATCGGCACCTGGGTCTTCTCAGTATCGCGAGGAGAGTGACAGTGACCCCGGCGACAGGCGCCTGGCCCAGCGCAGAGACCTGGCCCCACAGCGTGGCCCCGACGCTGGGCCGAGCGGCAGGAGGTGGCACGCTCTGTGATGCGCGGGCAGCAAGGCCCGTGGCGCCGGCTGTCAGAGACCGAGCCGTGTGCTCTGCCACGTTTATCAAGCACCTAGCACGTGCCAGAGGCTTAGATGCGAGCGGCACTGAAGAAGGCGGCAGGCGAGGTCCCTTTCTCACGTGAGGCGATAATGAAAATAATCCTTGGAGACTCTCTCAGCTTTTGCCGGCAGCCAGGCCAGCTCTAGGCGCTTTGTCAGGAATTAACCCCTTGGTCTCCCGGCAAGGCCGTCAGATGGATAGATGGGAGTGAGGCCACGGGCCGCAGGCTGGTGCAGGCACACACCTGGCGCTTCCGAACCGGAAGGACCCACCTCTGCGTGGCCCTGGTGGGGAGGCACTCACAGACTGGACTGGTTTTCTCAGAGCCTGTTCCTGGCTTTGGGAACGAAAGCTGGGACCAGGCCCTCCTTCGGTCCTTGGCAGTCAGGATTGGGGTGCAAATTCCCAGCAGCAAAGCCCTGTCTACACGTCCCTCCACCTGCCCCTGCTCTGGCCAGTGTCCGCAGTCATCCCAGGGGACTTGACCTACCCCAGGACACATTTGCCTGTTTTCAAGTGTTTTCACGAGAAGTTAACTTTCTGTGGTCAGCTGATAGCGAGTCCAGAAGTAAATAAACGAGACCCACGTTTAAGGTTTGTGATCAGCGTTTTTGGGAGGAAACCGATGCAGAATTCTATGTTCAGAAGAATTAAAACAGAAAATGCGCGAGGCCTTGACTGTTTTGGCTTTGGGGGGCAGCATGGAGGGTGGATGTCACCGTGGAGCCCAGCCACCTGCGGTGCCCTTCCAGAGGCTGTGGACAGGTGTGACGGAGCCGAGCCTGGCGAAGAAGTCCCTGTATTCAGTGGCCAGGGCAGGGTTCTGACCACAGAACCAGAGCAAAGCAGCGACAGTGCCCACCCCGCTTTTTCTCTCCCATCCCCTCAGTCGAGGGTGGGCAGAACTGCTGGCGAGCTGCATTGCTTGGCTGAGTGTATTTTGGAAGAAACTGCTCCTGGGGGTCTGTGCCAGTGGAAGGTAACGGCGCAGGGACGCTGGTCCCCTCCTGCGCTGCGGGAAGTAGGTCCCCCCGGGGGGCTGTCAGCTCGACAGGCCAGGGCAAACTCGAGGACTCGGTTCTACTTGTCCTTCGGTCCGCAGGCGCCTGGCCTGGCAGCGGGGTGCTGCGTTCCCGCCGGTCGTGCGCCTGGGTCGCCTCCCAGGCAGACGCGCAGACGGACGTTCGTGGCCCGCAAGGGCAGCAGGGTCGGATGCGGAGTGCCAGACCCCGGCCCCCCCAGCGCGCCCGCGGGAAGGGGCTCGGCCAGGCGGGGCGGCTCGAGCCGGAGGGGGCGGCCCTCGCGGCCGGGGGCGGGAGGGACCGGCGGGCTGCGGCGCGGGGCGGGCGCGGCGGCAGGTGGGGCGGCGGCCGGGATCCGGGCGGGGCGGCTCCGGGCTCCGCGCTCCTCCGCCCTCGCGCCCGCGCCGCGCGCCCTCCCGCTCCCGCCCGCCTGTGGCGCCGCCGCGGCCGCCGGGGAAGCAACTTCGCGAGCGTCCGCGACCTGCCGGATTTCGGCGCCGCGCCCGTCCAGCGCCGAGCGGCCGGAGGCCATGGACGCGCTGGCCTGGCTGCTGCCCCCGCTCCTCCTGCTCTGCGCGCAGCAGCATCGCGGCACCAGGTGAGCGAGCGCTGGGGTCCGGCCGCGCCGAGGCCGAGACCGGGCTGCTGGGGTGGAGCAGACCCCCGGCTTCTTCCCCCCGCGTCGGTGCCCATCCCCGGCCGCCCCGGCGTCTGCCCTCGCCCCCTTCGAGGCTCCCCCTCCTCTCCGGACCCCGGCGCTGTCCGCCGTTCCGGTGCTGACCCGGCGCCGCGAGGCGGGACGAGGGCGTCGGAGCCGCTCCGGGGTGTCCCCGGAGCCCCGGCGCGCGTGGCGAGCTCCGGGTTCAAGGCCCCGGCGGGCATTTGGCCGGCGGCCGGCTGGCGGTTCCCTCCAGGCGCGGGCTGCGCGCTCGGCTGGCGGGAGCTGCGGGCCGGAGGGAGGGAGCGGTCCCGGGCACGGGGGCGAGCGCGGGTCTGCAGGACAGGAAGGCACGTCCTCGCCGCGGTGCGCTGTGCGTGCTTGTGAAGAGCGCGGCCGGGATGCGGTGGGTCGCCTTTCGGGGACCGTTGCAAATGGCACCCACTGAGCTCCACAGTGCGCAGGTGGAAGGCAGGCGGGCTCCCGGGCAGCGGGAAGGGCTGGGGTTTCTTTCTAACTCTGGGGAGGGGCGCGGGCCCTGCCGTCGCAGAGAAGGAGGAGGGTAAGAAGGGAGGCGTCCTGGGCCTGGGGCTCCCTCCCTCCGGCTTCCAGGGACCAGCACCATCCCGGCTCACTCGTCTCCTCTCTGGGGACGTGACATGGGCTCCTGGCCACCTGGCGTCCTGAGCACGGAGCCCGGCCACCTTCCATGGGAGCTGTGAGGGGCCTTGTTGACAGCTAACTTGGTACAAGTGTCCGCAGAGATGCCGGGGCAGAAACGGCTCCCAGCTAGTCCTGGCCGGCAGGGTCGGCCGGCCGATGTCCAAGGCTTCAGAGCCGGCAGTGGTGGGACAGCAGCCGCGTTTGGCTGTGAGCACGTGGGCAGCTCACACTCGGACGTGCGGGCTGTGGCCCGTGTGTCCTTGGTGGGGTGGGGCCAGGGCCAGGAAGCCTGGGCCCGCCGTGGGGTGGCCGCGGTGCCCAAGACCCTGGGCAGTGCTGACGTGGCCTGTCCTCCAGAGGGCCGTGCTCTTTTGTCCGTTCCTACTTGGCTGGACCGGGAAGGTCCAAGGCTTGAGGCGCTAGCGGAGCCCACGGCCACTTAAACGATCCTGAAATCCAGGCCGCTCTGAACCCCACGCCTTAGCCCGGGCCTGACTGCGAAACTCCTTGGCGGGAAGGCCCGTCCTGCTGCGCACGAGGCTCATTTCTCTTCATTCAGCCCGTTTCCGGGCGTCTTCATGCACATCCTACGGGAAGTTCTCCAGAGCCTGCCACGCACGCACACGCGCCCCGCCACCTTTCTAAAACTGAAACGTTCTGATCTCCGGCCCCTCTGGCACCTGTGCGTTGGGTGAGGGATGTGCCTGTTTGTGCGGACAGGTCATCAGGCCGCCGCCTGACCAGAGGAGAGCTCCGGGCTTTGCGGGCCTCCGTAGGTGGCCTGCAGACGGCGCGGCGCTGTCCGCTAGGGCCTCCTTCCATCAGGTCGTGTCCCTCCAGAAACCAGAAGGTCTGCACCCCCGTCCCTTCGGCATCTAGGTCCTCAGCCCGCAGCAGCGTGGACAGTGGGAGTAACGGAAGGGCCCATTCTGGCTGCCGCTGCGCAGTCGGGAGCCCAGGGGCTCCTGGTGGGAGAGGCTCGGTGGGGCGGCAAGGGCTGTCCTGCGTGGTGCTGGGGGGGCCCGACGAAGCCACGCCCCCCCGAGTCCGGAGATCCACTCATGCCGTGGGCACCGAGCTCACCAGCTGCACACTGAGTGGGTGGCCCTCCTCTGCTGCTGGCACCTCCGTCTCCCTGGAGAAGCTGTGCCGGCAGCTCACGGTGTGCTCGTCACGGTCTTCCTCTTTGCCTTGGTAACTGAGATGCCAGCGTGGCTGGTGTTGCTCTGAAAACAGCCGTCAGGGCCCCGTGGGCTCATGTGTGCGTTGCGTGCATGTGTGTGTGTGTGTGTGTGTGTGTGTGTGTGTGGCAGCGGGGTCGTCAGAGGGAGGAGGACCTGCTGCTTCACTCAGCTACACCCACCTTCCTCTTCTGTCCCCAGAGGCACAGACGAGTGACAGGGGTGGGTGTGTTTCTCAGTGGGGCTGGGAGAGAAAGGGAGGTTGACACCCAGAGCTCAGGACGGAAGCTGCCTGTGATTTTGTGGTGGCTGCTCCACCCTAGGAGTTTGGGCCTGGCGTGTGTCCCCTAGGCCACCGCTGGGCGCCAGGCTGTCGGATGAGTCAGAAGCTCTCTCCTGTGGTGCTGTCCAGAGCCCCCACGTTCTCACCACATGCGGAGCTCCCGCACCCAGGCTACAGGGCAGCACATCGCCCTCGGCGCTCCGGCCCTCCACATCTCAGCTGGAAAATGACCGGCCCTGTCCCAGGTGACAGGGGGCGTGGGGGGAGCCCGCCCCTCCTCACCAAGGAATCGACTGGCCTCTTGCCGCTTCCTGGCAGCCTTGGGCCGGGGGGTCCTCCGGGCCTCGCCCTTGCGTCCCGCATGGGCCCGCGACGCAGGTGGAGGGGATGTGCCTGCCTGTGCCAACACCCCGCGGCCCGGGAAGGACAGCGTCTCCTGACGACCTCGTTCCGGGCTGCCGCTGTCACAGGGTGGCAGCTGGGCCAGTCCAAAAATAAAGCCGGTTTTGAATCCCTTTACATCCGACCTTCAGGGCGACCTCCATCTGCAGTTTTAATTGTGCATATTTGGGGCCAAGACTTCACCGAATTCCCTCTTATACCTCATTACGAAGTGCCAGCCCTCCCCACCCTGGGCCGGCCACGGCCTGGGAGGGCCGAGGTGGGCCTCCGGGAGAGATCGGAGGTCTGTAAGTTTCATTGGCTAAGGAACTCCTGGTCCAAAGTCGACCTTCAAAGGACCATGTATGACACAGATGAGGGCCTGGGCGCCCCGCCCCCCAGCTGGTGCTTCCCAAACCCAGGCAGCCCGGGGGGACTTCTGAAGCCCCTGAGAGTACAGTGTGAGGGTCACCGGTCCAGGCCGGGGTGCACCTGGAGGCTCGGCTGCAAACTCAGCAGCGAGACTCACGCGCTCACCCACAGCTACTCAGGCATTTAGGCCAGAAACCCCAGGTCCCTGTTGGCCCCCGGTCTGGGCCAGGCCCCCTGCTGTCTCAGCTGCGTCCACCTCCCGCCCACCCCCTGGACTGCTCAGCATCACCCGGCTCCCTCCCTCCCCCGTGTGCTTCCATTCTATTCTTCCCCCCAAACTGTGGATTTGAAATGGGGGTCTAATCACAGGGCTCCTGGCCCAGAGCCCCCAGTGCGCTGTGGACCCTGGTTGAGGCAGCGGGGGCTTGCCAGGGGCAGGTGACTGGCCGGAAGGGGAGGAGGTAGAGACAGAGGCTCAGAGGGAGCCTTGGCTGGCTCTGGAGGAGCGGGGGCTGTTGGGGGTGAAGGGGCAGGGGTGGGGGCGTGGGCCGCAGTGGGCCCATGTGTGGCACTGGGGAAGGGGCTGAACGTGGAGTCTGAACGCCTGGCCTTGGCTCAGCTGCGCTGACAAGCAGGAGCGGGGGCCAGCGGGCCTTCGACAAGGACGCAGCCCCAGAGGGAGCAGGAGGCCAAGGGGAGCCTAGGGCGTGGCTCCCACTGTTGGGAGGAGAGGAGGGGTCGGCAGTGCGCTGCAAGCCACAGCCAGAAGGGCCCGTGAGTATGGCCTCACTGCAGCCAGGGCCACAGCTCACCTCAGGGGGTCTGTCTCCAGGCAGAGGGAGCCACAGCCTCCGGCATCCTGGCAGCTTCCTGGATCCAGACCCTGCCTCAGGCCAGGCTTGGGGCCCAAGGTGACGTGTGAGAGGGGAAGGGCTCAGAGAGACAAGGCCACCCCTTCTCCATTCCCCTCGGGGATTTAGGAGAGGCGCCCCTCCCCCACTGCGGCGGTCAGGAGGAGGGGGTCATATTCCTGTCGCTGCCATAACAAGTGACCACAAACTGGGAGCCTTAAAAGAACAGAAATATATTCTCTTGCAATTCTGGAGGCTGAAGTCAAATCGAGGTGTGGGCAGGTCGTGTCCTCCGAGGCTCTGGGGGTCCACCCCTGCCGCTCCTAGCTCCTGGTGCCCGGAGTCCTGGGTCTGCGGCTGCATCGCTCCAGCCAATGCCCTGTCGTCACGGGGCCTCCTCCCCATGTGTCTATTACAAGGACACCGGACACTGGGTCGAGGGCCCCCAGTCCGGCGTGATCTCGTCTTAACTAATCACAGCTGCAAAGACCCTACGTCCGAATCAGGCCCCATTCTCAGGTGCTGGGTAGACAAGAATTTGGGGAGACACTGTTTACCCCAGGTCTCAGTGCTCTGGCCGCCCCGGCTGTGTGGGGCGCACGATGCCTGCCACATGTGGGACACCCCCTGTGGCTCTGCCAGGCTGTCAGTGGGATTAGCCTGCAGCCAGCAGACACAGCTCCCAGCTTCTCTGGACTTGGGCTAAGCCCCAGAAGCACATGGCAGTTGGGGGACCCTTGGGGCGAGGCCTGGGCCTGCCTGCCTGGGAAGGGACGGAGGGCCGGAGGCTGGCAGCAGCCTCGCGCGGGCTCTGGGCGTGGCCCGGTGTCGGGTCCGGGACCTCGCCTGCCACTCCTCACCGGTGTCGGGTCCGGGACCTCGCCTGCCACTCCTCGCCTGCCCTCAGCCTCCTGGTCACGCATCTTTTTTCCCAGGTCACCTCCTGCAGCACATCTCATCCTCAGAGCTGAAAGGGGGCCGAGTGCCCTTATGGGAGTCCCTGAGTCCTCTCTGATGAGAGACCCTAATGTGGCAACCCTGGGGCTGGCTGCCCTCTGTGGGCCAGCCTGGAGCTCACCGGGCTGGCGACGCCCCCTGGCCCAGGCCATGCAGGCGGGCAGCGGAGCAGAGGCTGCTGGAAGAGACCAGGGCCCTGGGCCCTGCCCTCGTTTCCGGCCGGCTACCTGGCCCGGAGGGGCTGTTGCTGTGGTGGTCCCTGTCCACCCTGGCCTAGGTGCCCAGGACAGAGTTCCATCACCGAGAAGGGACTCAGGCTTCATCCCTGGCGCCTTGCCTGTGACCAGTGGGCCTTTCGTTTCCAGAGCGATGAATGACATTGGGGACTATGTCGGCTCCAACCTGGAGATATCCTGGCTCCCCAACCTTGACGGCCTGATGGAGGGCTATGCCCGAAACTTCCGGCCGGGCATCGGAGGTGAGCACGGGAGTCAGGGCCCTGGGCCCGGCTGAGGGCGTGAGCCCCAGGCTCCGGGCTGGTCCCCCGAGGCATGTGGCAAGTCTCGAGCACTGGCCCACAGGGACACAGCTAGGAAGGTGGACCCTCCGAGGCCTCATGGCAGACTTGCACCAAGATGGCCCTGCCTGCAAAGCCCTCGGCCGCCCCGCTGTCCTGCCTGGCCAGCCTCAGCCCCATGCCTCCTCCCCACAGGCCCCCCCGTGAACGTGGCGCTGGCCATCGAGGTGGCCAGCATCGACCACATCTCTGAAGCGAACATGGTAGGTGCCTGCCAGCCTCCGCCCCACCCTGCATGTGCCCCAGGCACAGCAGGCTGACGGCAGGGGCCCCTCGCCCTCCGCAGGAGTACACCATGACGGTGTTCCTGCACCAGAGCTGGCGGGACAGCAGACTGTCCTACAACCACACCAATGAGACCCTGGGCCTGGACAGCCGCTTCGTGGACAAACTCTGGCTGCCAGACACCTTCATCGTGAACGCCAAGTCTGCCTGGTTCCACGACGTGACTGTGGAAAACAAGCTCATCCGGCTGCAGCCCGACGGGGTGATCCTGTACAGCATCCGGTGAGCCCCGCCCCGCCCCAGCCACACCGCCCCCCACCAGGGAAGGCCCAGGAGCCGGGGGCTATTTACACCTGGCAACCAGCGGCCGCCTACCGAGGTTGCCCACAGGAAGCTGGCAGATACGGCTTTTTGGCCAACATGATGCCCTTTTGTTTTTTAAACTGGGGTGAAGTGCTTGGATGGGAGACCACCTAGGAAGACCTGGTGCTATAGGCGTAAAAAAAAATAAAAAAATACATTGGGGGTGAAATTCACGTAGCATAAAATCTACCATTTAAAAGTGAACAATTCAATGGCATTCAGCATGTCCACGATGTTGCACAAACATCACCTCTAGATCCAAAACATTTTGTCCCCCCGAAAGGAGACCCCGCCCCCACGCAGTGATCAGTCTTCCCCATCAGTCTTCCCCACCCCTCCCACTGCTGAAACCCAGGCGTCTTTCCGTCTGTGGATTTGCCTAATCCCGCACTTTGCGTAGAATGAGGTGCACTCCGTGGCCCTCCGTGCCCGCGCCCTTTCACGGAGCACAGTGTCTCTGAGGCTCATCCAACATTTGCTGAATTTCATTGCTTTTCTTGGCTGAGAAACACTCCATGCCCAGGTCCAGCATGGTGTCCGTGTCCACTTGTCCGTGGCGGACACCGTTTCCACCTTCCGGCGAGTGTGTGTTGTGTTGCTTTGAACTCGTGTGTTCGTGTATTTGTACACATGCTTCCTGACACGTGCCTTTTAAAAATGGAAATAATATTTTAAAAATCAGGTAGATCGCATGGGAATCTAAATTCTCCTAGAAAATCAGAACACTTGGCACCCACCCCGCGCCCCGGCCTTCTCCCACGGGGCGGGGTCAGTGGGACTGCCTGCCCAGGCTGGACCCGCCTTCTAGGCCCCGGCTTGGCCACACAGTCCGGCATTGTGAAGGATGGAGAAAGTGAACGAAATCCAGCCCTTGATTGCTGAAGGAGAACAGCGTTCCTGTGCTATCTGTAAAGTGACCAGTTTTCGGTTTCCACCCGGAAGCCGGCACCTTGCCATCAGAGCTGGAGTGCGAGGCAGCAGGCGTGGGGGCCCCTCTGGACAGGCGCAGGGGCGTGGCCGCCTGTCGCGTCAGGAGACGGCCTCACCCCTGGGGACCTCACCAGCTTGTTGTCTGGACAGCATCACCTCCACGGTGGCCTGTGACATGGACCTGGCCAAGTACCCCATGGACGAGCAGGAGTGCATGCTGCACCTGGAGAGCTGTGAGTGCCACACAGGCCAGGAGCTCCATGCGGTCGGCCACGCTGGCCTCCCCTGGGGCTTCGGTGTGGGAGGGCAGGGGCTTGGGCTATCAGGGCCCTGTGCGGCTGGCCTGGCTCAGGGCATCCATGGAGTGAGGAGCTGGGCAGGAAGAGAAGGGGCTGGAAGGCCTGAGGAGCCTGGCCTGCCTCCCACGGGCCAGTGCCCTGTCCACCTGGGCCTTGGAGCCCAGACAACGCATATATCTGCCTCGTGGGGCCAGATTGGCAGCCCTCACGGGTCACCTGGCCATGGAACCTGCAAGCTTGCCAGCTCTTCTGGCCCCGTCCACCTGGCCGAGGTGCCAGGCGTGGCTCCCGGTGTCACTGCTGCTTCAGCCCCGCGTGGGCAGGGCATCCCCGCTGGGCTACTGGGGGCGGAGGGCGGTGGGCTGTGCTGCCCAGTGGTCTCTCCCACAGACGGCTACTCGTCCGAGGACATCGTCTACTACTGGTCTGAGAACCAGGAGCACATCCACGGGCTGGACAAGCTGCAGCTGGCCCAGTTCACCATCACCAGCTACCGCTTCACCACGGAGCTGATGAACTTCAAATCGGGTAACGCGGCCTCTGGCGGCCTCTCCCCACGAGCCCGGCTCCTGGCCTTCCTGTGCTTCCCGCTGGGCCACGAGCCTGCTCCGCGGGCCCCCGAGGGTGCCGCTGGGAACCCCTGGTGGGTGCAGCCACAGTGGGGACACGGATCGCATTCTCTGTCTTGGTCCTCGGTCCTTTGTTGCTTCCTGGGAGCCAGCAGCACTCTGGGTATGGGGGTAGCATGAGGAGTGCGGGGTGCTCCCTGAGCTGCGGGGCTGCTCGTTGAGGTTGGCAAGCCCAGCCCAGCAAGACCGTTCCTTGAACTTGGCTGTGCTCAGAGGAGGGTCGGGGAGAGGCCGTGCTCGGGGGAGAG
Source organism: Pteropus medius (assembly GCF_902729225.1). NCBI lineage: Eukaryota > Metazoa > Chordata > Mammalia > Chiroptera > Pteropodidae > Pteropus > Pteropus medius. Next base: position 746,669 of record NW_024346980.1, read on the forward strand.
GTGGGGCCCGGGAGGAGGCGGCTGACCCGCGGCTGGAGGGCTTGTCCGCACCAGGCAGCGGTGCTGGAGCCTTTCTCCTCCTCCTCGTGGGTGGCCCTACGGCAGGGCCAGCTCGTCCTCTAAGGCCCCGGAGGTGGGGGCACCCCTGACCCATCAGGCTGTGGGGGAGGTGGGGAAGGCGGGGGTCTTGGGTCTTCCTTCCTTCTGAGGCTCGCGGTGGCCCCGGGGCGCGGACGGAGCTGGGTGCTGACAGGCGGCCCCCTGCAGCCGGCCAGTTCCCCCGGCTCAGCCTGCACTTCCACCTCCGGAGGAACCGGGGTGTCTACATCATCCAGTCCTACATGCCCTCCATCCTCCTGGTCGCCATGTCCTGGGTCTCCTTCTGGATCAGTCAGGCCGCGGTGCCCGCCAGGGTGTCTCTAGGTACGGGCCTGGCCTCTCCTCCGAGGGAGCAGGTGGACGGGCAGGAGCCCGGGAGCAGGACCCCACCCCGTGAGCCCGGCGCCCCGGCTCAGGGCAGTGAGAAGGCACCCCCATTCCCCCCAGGCATCACCACAGTGCTGACCATGACCACGCTGATGGTCAGCGCCCGCTCCTCCCTCCCGCGGGCGTCGGCCATCAAGGCGCTGGACGTGTATTTCTGGATCTGCTACGTGTTCGTGTTTGCGGCACTGGTGGAGTACGCCTTCGCCCACTTCAACGCTGACTACCGGAAGAAGCAGAAAGCCAAGGTCAAGGTCACGGAGCAGAGGGCAGAGGTGAGGCTGGGTCAGGTCCTCAGCTCTGGGCCAAGGACGGGCCCCCCCGACACATGCATGCGCACATACATTCACACACACATTCACATCCATACCTGGCACTCACACATGCACGCACACACACA
>NW_024346980.1:753978-775371 GCF_902729225.1 Pteropus medius
ACATGTGCAGACACACATGCAGACACACAGACAAGCACGCAGACACATGGACACAGACATGTACAGACACGCATGCAAAGACACACAGAGACATGCATGAGGACACACACATGGGAACACACATGGACACAGACACACGTGCGCGGACACACAGACATGCAGGCACACACAGACACGTGTGTGCAGACACAGACACGAGCACTCGGACAAGTGCCCAAGCCCAGAAGCCCGCAGAGGTAGGTGCAGGCCGCTCTGCCCCAGGCAGGGCCTTGCACAGTGGGGTGGAGCCACCTTTTCTGAGTTTGCGGGGCCCTGGCCCTGGCCCTCCCATCCTCTCTAACATGGCCTGCGAGGTCCCTTGGTCTGCTGCAGCACTTCCGTCCACACTTCGCCTGCCCCGCACCTCCGGACCACGCGACCCCCTGGGGCCTCGGGGCTCTGGCGCGGGCCAGCTCTCCGCCTCGCCGCTCCCCTGCACACACCCACGGAGCCCACGGCCGGTCTCTGCCGGGACCTTCTGAGAGACCCCGCTCTCACCAACAGAGCTGCCATGTCTCTGAGACCCAGTGACAGTGGCCTGTCCCCCCACCAGTGTGCAGGGTCCACGAGGGAGCAGGCACATCCGGCCCGCTCACCACTGCCTCCTGGCACAACTCGGGGCACCCAGTGGGACCTCAGTCAAAATCTCCGCATGAACGAATGAATGAGTGAAGTAAACACCACTTTGGACCGGTTTCTCAAAATCCCACGACCCGTGAAAAAGAAAGGAGACCTCTGCTGCCCCCGCCCTCGCACAGCTCGAGTGCCTGTCAGTGGTGTCCAGGTGTCCAGGGCTCTCCCTGTGACCTGCTGGGTCTTCGCCACCCTGCGGGGTCAGTCTCACACCTGCCAGATGACCAGTGACCGCCCGGGCTCCACAAGGTGTTGGCTCATGCCTCACCTCTTTCTGGGCACAAATTCAGTCTGTGAGCTTTGATGAGGACAGTGTCACCTGGGTGCGGTCCTGGGGAAGGACCACACAGCAAGGGACAGTGACCCCACAGAAGCCTTGGCCTCCATCTGATGAGTCTCACTGAACACAGCCCACCCTAGCTTCCACCCTCCACCTCATGAATCTCAAAGTTGTTTTTAAGTATCACCAGAAAGAACATTTATCAAAGAAAATCAGAAGGTGGCCAGGCCCCCCGGGGGAGACACCTTGCCTGGAGGCCCAGCGGCCCCACTCTGCCCTCTGTTGGCCCTGGGCACTGCCCATCCCTCCAGCTCCACACCTGGCGGAAGCACAGCCAGGTGGCAGCCCTGCACTCCGCCCTCTGGTCCAGCTGACAAGAGAAACAGGAAGGCTATAGGTTCCAGATTCCAGGCGTGTCCACCTGCCCGGCTGCGTTTGGGGGAGAGGTGGGGGGTCAGGTCCGAGGGTTTCTCCTCTGCCTACACCCTCTGTTGTAGACGCTTTACAATAAGCCCTTGTCACTTTTACAATGGCTTAGAAAACCCACAACGTGCCTTTGTGTTTTTCACGGGAGGTGTTGGTGATCATAAACTCCTGTGAGGTCTGAGGTCATCAGGACACACAGAAAACCCCAGAGGTGAGGGGGCTGCCCTCAGCTGCCAGGGCCCTCCTGGCTCAACCCCGCCTGCACACCTGGGTCCAAAGGTCACTTCCCAGCTCTGCCTGCCCGGGGCGGGACTCGTCCCATCACATCTGTATGCAGCAGTCGGCGGGAAGGGAGCCGGGCCTGAGAGCCTGGGAGGGCCGGGGCCAGCACTTCCCAGGGGTCTTCACCTGCTCATTCGTTCATGCATTCATTCATTCATTCATTCATTCATTCATTCATTCGTTCGTTCGTTCCACTGTGTGCCAGATGCCCAGAGATGTAGGGACATGGCAGTGACCCAGGCTGACTAGGTCCCAACCCCCATCACGTCCAGAGGGGCACGTGGTCCACAGATTTGGGAACAAACAGCCTGCCTGGTCACCAGGCGGCAGAGCAGGCAGTGGACACAGAGACGCCGGCCGGACATGACACACCTGTCTGTCAGGACCTCGCCCTCTACCCTTGAGGCCCTAATAGGGGTAGCTCAGCGCTGGTGGCCTGGGAACCCCCTGAGCGGCCCTGTCCCCACCCTTCGGGGCTGTCTGGGGGCCTGGGTGGTGGTGCTTTGCTTTGCAGAGCTCGTTGGTGGTGACCCTGCAAAGCCCAGACCCCTGGGGCTGTGGGCACCTTTTCTGGGCACTGCAGGTGACCCAGGTGCCTTCACTCGGGCCTGGGCTGGATGTGGTCCCAGACCCAGGGGTGGAACCTCCCCCAGGACCCCCTCCCTCGCCCTAACCCTACGGAGAGCGGAGACCCCCACCCAAGCCGGACTGCTGCAGCCCTCCTCCCAACACCCCTCGCCAGGGCTGGGGGCTGCAGTGACCCAGGTACCAGCCTCCAGGAGGGAGGTGCCCATGTGGCAGCCGAGGTGAGGCCAGTGCCCAGGGGACACTGGACGCCTGCGGCTTCAACCCCAGCAAGGGCTTCCCCGGATAGAAGGGGCTCGGGCTGGACTTGGGCTGTTGTGTCCAGCAGGGTCTCGGCTGGGGCATGTCGAGAAAGAGTGTCCAGTGGAACGGCCACCCGCCAGCCGGTCCTGGCCATAGCGGGCGTCGAGGATTGTGTGTCCTCCCTGTCGGGTCATGCTGTGAGGCAGGAAATCTGAATGCCAGCCGAAGCTATGGGACGTCAGAGGGCCGCCCCCCAGCCCGTGCTCGCTGAGGCGCATCCATCAGAACGTGCCCAAGGCTGCGGGGCCCACCGAGGGGCCTGGCACGGCGGTGGAGGGGGAACTTCAGCCCACGCACGTGGCAGATCCCTGCTCCTCCCGCGAGCGCCACGCCACGCCCCTGCACAGCAAAGCTCGCACCTGGTTCCCCTCATGCCCAGTGGACGGCCCAGGCTGGGGATGGCAGAGTCATCCGGGGGGGCGGGGGGAGCAAGCGGACTAATACAGGTGTCGGGTATGCTTGGTAGAGACTCAAAGGAAGTATGAGTCTGGGCAAAGCTGCTCCTGGGAGCTGGAACAGCACGTGCAAAGGCCCTGAGGTGAGAGGCAGCCAGGTGGCCAGGTGGCTGGAGTGCAGTGGGCCAGGGTGCAGATGGTGGCACGTGGGGGCAGGAAGAAATGGGGTCCCAGACCCTGGAGGGCCGGGGGGCTTTTTCTGAGAACCACAGAATCATTGGGGGTTCCGAACACTAGACATACAGACACAGACTGACTCACGTTTTAAGGAAGTCAGAGGCTGTTCCCAAAACCCCAGTGTAGAGGGTGGGGCCTGGGCCAGGCGCAGACCCTGGGGGTAGCTCTGCGCAGCCTGGAAACGTGCTGAGGGTGGGGCGAGGGGACTTGCCGAGGAGTGGGACGCAGTGTGGGAGGGCAAAGGGGACGCCCAGGCTTTTGAGTTGAGCACCTGGGGGAGGGTGGTTTGCAAGGAGCAGAGCGAGTGTGGTGGGGGACAGGGTTCAGGGGCAGCCTGAGCCTGGGATGCCATTTGGAGCCAGAGCCTGAGGCTTGGCATTCGGCAACTGTGAGGCTAGGAGGAAGCCACACAGGGGGGTGGAGGAGGGCTGGGAAACCCCGGGGTGACCCAGTTTCTAGGGGGACCCAGTCTGATGGCTGACACAGTGTCCTGGTGGTGGGGGAGGGGCCTAGAGAAATTGGCAGCAGAGATAAGGCGAAGATAAGGGCTGAGGACGGCTCCCCGCTCCCCGCTCCCCGCAGGAATTCTGGAGTGAACAGGAGCAGAGACCGGCAGGGGGGTGGGAGGGCAGAGGGGTGGGGTGCAGAGTTCACAGCACCTTGAGCTGGTGAGAGGTGGGCTGTTGACAGGTCTCTCTGTGGCCACCTCTGGAAGGACAGGGGTTCCGTGACCGCTTGGCTCCCCAGAGTCCCTCCAGTGCCTGGCACCAAGGAGGCGCCAAGAAACATCTGTGGAATGAGAGGGAGTGAATGCGAAGTGCTTGAGGTTGTCCAGGTGAGGAGTGTCCAGGTGAGGCGTGGTGGAGGCTTAGCAGGGAGTGGACTTCGGGGTCAGAGGCTGCCAGCTGGGTGGGGTGGGGGAGGGAGGCAGCAGGGGAGTGGCCGAGAGGAGGACAGGCCCGGCAGAGGTGGCAGGGATGAGGGGGCTGTAGGCCCGTGAATCTGGGGTGCCCTCTTGGTGCCCAGGTGAGATCCTGCTAACGGCAGGTATGGGTCTCCAAGGATGCAGCCAGTGAGATTGCATTTAAGGGGAGTGGGCACAGGCTGCAGGCCCTTGGAGGGGGCAGGGGCTGGGGTGTGTGGATAAGTGTTGAAAGGCAACTGTCCAGGTCAAATGCCAAGGTCATTGTAGATTCAGGAATGAAGGTCACGGGCATCCTGGGCAAACGCCTCTCCTAGATCCAAGAGCAGAGGGGACCGAGTGCAGACAGGCCTTCTCCGCAGCAGGATCTGGAGGCGAGGGCAGCTGGGGCCGGGACGACCAGCGGCGCCTGGACCCTCTCGGCCCTGACCTTGGCCGGGGGCTCTACCACTTGCAGCCTCGGTCTCCAGATCTGTAAACGGGCCCGACGCGCGGGTCAGCGGTCGGAGAGCCGCTCGGGACTCGGGGACTGGGCTGCTGACCGCGCTCGCCCCGCCCGGAGGCGGAGCTCCCTCTGGCCACCCGCCACCCACCTCACCAGCTACTCCTTCCCGCTGTCCCCTAGACCAGCGCCCGTCTCCAAGTCCCCCGGGTCTTGTTAGTAAGGACGGCTGGAGTTTCGACTCGGCGAGTCTGGGCCCGAGAGCTAGCATTTCCAAGTTCCCGGGACTCTGTAGCCCCGGGTAGGAACGGCGGGCGCGGGAGCCCACGGGACGGAGGGGCCTCGCGCAGGACGGGTGCTCCCCGAGTCCCCGCCGCCCGCACCGCCGGAGGTTGCCAGGCAGAGCCGGGCCACGCGCGCTCCCATTGGCCGCAGGTGGGCCGCGCCCCGCCCGACAGGTAGCGTCCCCGCGCCGAGCCATTGGGCTGCGGCCGCGATGTCCCCCGAGGATTGGCCCAGGTGGCGGCCCCGCCTCGCCCTTATTGGCCGCAGGTGCCACCGCCCCCGCCCCGGGCCCGCCCGCACCGCCGATTGGCCGCCGGGTGCGTCGCCATGTCGGGCCCCCCCGCGGGGCCTGACGCCGGACTCCGCGCGCGCCCCCGCCGGCCGCGCCTCCGCCCGCCCCGCGCGCCGCCCAAGTCCCGCGGAGTTGGCCGGACCCGCGCCTCCCCGACCCGGCGCGGCGCGCTCTCTTCCGCGTTCCGCCGTCGGCCCCACCTGGCGCCCCGCCGCTGCGCGCCCCGCGCCAGGACCCGCGCGCCCGGGGCGCGGCGCTGACGGCGGCCAGCGGGGCGCGCCATGCCCAGCAGGACGGGCCCCAAGATGGACGGGAGTGGCGGCCGCGTCCGCCTGAAGGCGCACTACAGCGGGTGAGCGCCGGCGCCGCCCGGGCCGTCGGGGACCGTGTCGCCGCTGCTGCGGGCGCCGAGGCCGGGGGGCTCCGGGGCGCGGGGCGGGAGGGCGAGCGCAGCGGGGGCGCCCGGGAGGTCCTGACGCGCCAGCGCCGAGGGGCGGCCCGGCGAGGTCGCCGCGCGCTCCACGGCCCTGGGCGCAGTGTCGACGCTTTCCCTGGAAAGTCGGCAGGGACACTGAGGCCACAAACCTGTAAGGGCTGAAGTTTCTGTCAGATCGTGAAAACTGCTGGCTAACTTTAAAAGCCGAGGTTTCCTAACTTTTCTCAGCCTGCCCGGCCGGAGGTCTCAGTTTAAGGAGAGTCTGTGGCCCGGGCGGAGGCCGGCGGGGGTCGCCCGGGGTGCGCGAACGGCGGGCGCCTGCAGGGGCTCGGCGCGGTTCCGTTGGGCCTGGCCTGCGTCCGCGCACGGCGCCCCGGACTCGACACACCTCGTGTGAACTGGGGCGAGCGCCTCAGAGGAGTCAGTGGCCGAGAGCGCTGGACACTCGGTCGCGGGGCAGCCGCGGCGGGGATGGAGGGCGCGGCGCCCCGACGCGGTGTAGACGGCGCTCCGGGAAGAACTGGGCGCCTTGGCGGCAGGGGCTGGGGTCGCCGGCGTTGGTCGCCAGGAGTCCCGACATGGGACCTGGCTGCTCCTGGGGTGGCCGCTGCCGGGAGGGCTAGGGGGGGAGCCCGCGCCGACCCTGCGGGGGAACTTCGTCGTCTTGGCTACAGGGGCGCTGCTTCGCGCTCTTCAGGCCTGGCCTGCGGCTTGGGCGCTTGACCTCCCGAGCATTTCTTGTCGGGGTCCCGGCTCAGGCCTCTCCTGCCTCCTCCGCCGTTTTCAGCCGGGTGTGGGGGGTGCTGGGGCTGGCGGCAGAGCCAGAGGGAAGAAGGGCTTCTGGGGACGCCCTGGCCAGCCCGCCTGAAGAGGCCGGGAGTCCTGTGTCCCGGCCCGCAGGAGGGGCGGGGCTGCGGCAATTACAGCTGGTGGGGTGTCAGCTGGGCCCCGCTCCCCAACTCCTGGAGGCCCGGGCGGGCAGGCGCGCGGAGGGTGAACAGCCGGACGACTGCGGAGCCTCCGAATCGAGCGACCAGGGGCCGTGCGGACAGGAGGGGCGCTCTCGGGTGGGAGGCTGTCCACACCCTCCAGCTTCCCCCGGGACCCGCAGGCGCTGAGCTGGGGCGGGGGCCAGGGTGGAGGCGGGGCCTGGGGAAAGCGCCGCGGACCCCTGGGAGTTCTGGGCCAGCCGCCCCGCCCGCCCCGTCCTCTCCCCTGGCTTCGGCCCCTGGAGAGCGGTTCGGTTACCGGGAGTAAAGTGACCTGTTGCGGCCGCTTCCCCGGGCGGAGGAGGCCACGCCCCGCGCTCTTTCCTCTTCCTCCCACTCCCGACCTCTGCCCCCTCCTCCCCTCCCTCCTCCGCATCCCCGCTCCCTTCCCGTCTCCCTCCCGCACCCCTTTTCTCCTGGGCTGCACTCACGGTTCCTCCCCAAGCCCAGCCCCTGGCTCCCTCCCGTGCCTGCTTTTCCTAAAGTGCTGTGCACGGTCCCAGCCGACAGAACGGTCTGCTGTCTGAGTCGGGAGACCGGCAATGTCCCTGGTCCCAGAAAGTGCCCACCGAGGTCAGTGCTGCGACACAGACCCCGAGGTCCGGCACCCAGTGCTGCAGGGAGGGGGTTGTTTGGGGGCCGCAGGTCCAGGGGCCACGGTCAGACACATCGAAGGTGCTGTTCATAAATTGCGGGGTCTTCAGCTGCCCCACTGGTGGTGGCTTCTCCTGGTCACCCTTGCCCATTCCCCGAGGCCCCCACGCCTTGAGATTGGGGTCTCCGGCCCCCCGTTGGTCCTTCGAAGGACATGCAGTCGCTGGAGTCTGCGTGACATCTGGTGGCACCCGCCTTTTCCAGGGGGCTTTCTGGAGGGTTCTGGGTGATGCCGGGGGTTTGGAGACCCTGCTCTGCCAGGCTGAGTCTCAGACACCTGCTTCTCTGAGATCCTAGAGGTGACTGGCAGCTGCTCCGCGCTCCAGCGCAGGCCTGTGTCCCGTCGTCCAGGTCATCCAGGACCTGCTGTGTGCACGGCCTGGCCTGGCCTGTGGCCTGGGAGACCCAGAAATCCAGTGGGGCCGGCCGTCCTCCCTGGCTGTGGGTGCCCACTCCTGGTCACTCGGCCCAGGACTCTGTCTTGCTCAGAGGGGCTGCTTGATTCAAGGTTGGGCTGAGGTCACACTGGTGGTCAGAGGACTGTGTGGCAGGATGGGATGGCCCCTCCCGGTGCTAGCTGCCATCCTGCCACCGGGGCGAAGCCCTCTGTGGTCCATCCTGGCGTCGGGCGCTTCCAAGTTGTTGCGGTTCTGGGGTTTTGCAGGAGCCACTCGCTTGGCCTCCAGGTCGAGGCATTGGGGGGAAACAGTAGCTTCCACTTGGGGGCAGAACTGCGGGGTGAGGTCCTTGGGGCAGGGAGAGGTCAAAGGTGAAAGGGTGGCCGACACTGACCCCCAGAGTTCCCAGCGGCAGGAGGACTGGTGGCTGCTGGGTCAGGTGACAGGCGTGCAGGGCAGTGTGGGCGACCCCAGGGCGATGGGTGGGAGCTTTGTCTCTGGAGCCCTGTGGCCCCTCTGTGCCTCAGTTTCCCTAGCTCAGACGGGCCGGGCTAGTGCCAGTGCAGCATTGGGATGCTGGGGGCCGTCTCCCCACTGCGGCCCAGGCCCTGGGCTGCTGTGCTGGGCCCAGGAGGCGCCCGGCAGCTGGGTCCTAGATCCTGGTGGCACTGGGCGTGTTGTCCGGTGGACAAGACCGGCAGCACTTGTTTGCTGGGGTTCGGGAGCCAGGTGTTGGCCGGAGCAGAACCCGAGGTTCCCGGTCTGCAGCCCCTCGCCTTCTTGCAGGCTCTGCACCCTCGTGCCAGCCCCCGGCGCTTTGCCCCCGACTTCGGCGTGCTGGGTGAGGCCGCGCTTCCCGCTCCCTTTCAGTAAAGGCAAAGGCCTGTCCGGCCTGGGTTAGCATCCCTCCATCCCTCTGGGGGGGTGTTTCTCTGGGGGGTGTCGCCCAGCGGTGAAGGATCAGCCCTCAGAAGGTGACCGGAATCCCTGAGCCATCTCCAGCCCTCCAGCCTCCCCATCTCATTTTCGGATGAAAACATAAAAGATGGTGACATTCTGTGATTTCTTCCCCCCACAAACAAAAACATGCCTGGAGTCATGCGACAGCCACAGCCGAGGGGGCCCTCCGGAGTTTAACGCAGCAGCCGAGGCTCCTTAAGCGGCTCCGCTCTGCCCTCCCCACCCGGCGTCCCCCCCTCAGGAAGGTCTCAGGCCTCCCATGTGACGCGCCCTATGCCCTTGCCCTGCCCGGCAGTATCCGAGATTGGAGGAAAGTGTAATGAATTCCATGGCTTGGCCACCCCACCCCGGGCGCCCGGGTGACCTTTTGGGCAGACTTGGCACCTGGGGCCCGAGCAGGCGCTTTCTGACACCCCCGTTCTTTGACCCCCGTGTGCCACGAGCCAGGACAGGTCTCCCCTCTGCACACGGGCATTCACGGTGGCGACTTAACGAGACTGGTCAGTGGTTCTTTGGGGAAAATTCTGTTTCATTTATTTGATCAATAATTTGGTTAATCGATCATCCGTGTATACCTGGTTACCTGTGCTCCGTGGTGACGGTCCCTACCCTCTCTGTCCAGGGACATGCTGATCACCAGCTTGGACGCGGCCAGCACCTTCGAGGAGCTCTGTGAGGAAGTCAGAGACATGTGCAGCCTCCGCCAGGGGCAGCCACTCACCCTCAAGTGGGTGGACAGTGAAGGTAGCCCTCGGTCCTGTGTCGTCCATGTCGTCCGCGTCAGGCACTGAATCCTCTGTGTGCGGGACATTGCCTCAGCCCCTTCTGGGGAGATGTCAAGCCGCAGGATTAAGTGGGTTAGCAGCCACTTCCCCGAGGGACAGGGAGCTCACATCTGCAGGCGGAAACTGGGTTGGGGGCGGAGCAGGCTGGATGCCCCCTGGAGGAGGACAGCCACCAGGTGGCCCTAGTCTGGTCTTGACACTGGGATGAGGAATAATCCTGGATGGAGGGATGGAGCTGCTGCTGCTGTGAGGGATGGAGGGATCCTGGAATGGATTATGGAAAGGAGCATATATGAAATGAAACTGAATGGAATACTGGATGGAAATGGATGGAATACTGATACTGATTTTTTATTTATTTTTATTTTATTTATTTTTATTTTATTGATTCACGCTTTTTTTTTTTTTTTTTTTTTTTTTATGTTTTACTTTCCTTCTCCTCCTCCTCTCCTCTTCTCCCTTCCCCTCCTCTCCTCCTCCACCTCCCCCCTCCTCCCCTTTCTCCGCCCACAGCTGAGGGGTTAGGAGACAGTTCGGGAGGAACTCCTCCTCCAAGGTGACTGACTGGATGACTGACCTGCGCTGTCTGCAGAGGACCCAGGGGAGCCCCTTCCCTTGGGAGGGCTGGGAGGGGCCCTGGTTCTGTGCATCTGTGTCCCCACCTTTCCCTTTGGGCTGGGCCTGACCCTCTTGACATGGCCCCTCCCTGGCCAGGGGGGTGAGCACAGCTCCGTGTTCTTCTCTGCTGGGGACTCACTGCCCCTCTGGGGATGGGTAGGTTCTCAGGAGGGCCCCGGGCAGGGGGACTGTGGGGACTGGCTGGTCCAGCCGGCTGCCCTGGGACCTGCCACCTGCGCTAGGGTACTTTGGCCTCCCCAGCTCGGGTCTGATGCTCGGAGCGGGTGTCACTTGGGCCCCTCCGCCTTAGGCCTGTGGTGGGCTCAGCAGTGTTTCTTGCCCGCGTAGGGGACCCCTGCACCGTGTCCTCCCAGATGGAGCTGGAGGAGGCCTTCCGCCTGTCCTGTCAACGCAGGGACGAAGGGCTCACCATTCACGGTCAGTGGCACTGGAGGGGTGGGGTGAGGTGGGACTCTCCAGGCTGGGGTGGTACCAGCTCAGCAGCCACCCCCAATCCCGGCACCTTGGCCGGACCACCCGGGGCAGCTGCCCCGTCGAGGGTCACAGTGTGAGATCTTAGGGGCCAGAGAAGCTGAGGGGGTTGCGTGTCACGCGATTTGGGTTTCCTTCCCTCTTACATTTTTTTAACCCAAATAGAAACCGCTCTCACTGTAGAGGCCGTGAGGGGTCGTCTCCCTGGACATGGGGCCTGGGTTCTGGTCGTTAGTCCTGGGGCCGGCGTCACCCGTGCCTCAGCTTTGCTGGAGCTCAGAGGCTCTGGGCACAGGGCTCGTGCGGGCAGACCAGGGGACCAGGGGACCAGGGACCATGCCACCACACCGTCCGGGGTGGGGCAGACGCTCCCTGGGGTTTACCCAGCCTCTCGGCGTTCCTCAGCCCGTTAGGCTCAGAGCTGGGCTACAAATTGAAATATCGTAATCATTTCCTCATAATCTTTAAGTCGGGGGTTTTCAGACTGTGCTCCCCAGCACTTCCGGGCTTCTTCGGGGTGTCTGTGTGGCCGGGATAGCGCGGCCGCACTCCGGCAGCCTCTGTGGGCGTGCGGGGGGCCCCGGAGCCTGCCGCCGCCCACCGTTTTCTGCCGGATCGTCCTTTTCTCTACTGCCCGGCCGATCGTTGGTCAAAATCCCGGATTTTTGTGGCTCTTCGTGTAAACGCGCCGCGTTTGTTTTCGGGGCGGCAAACGCATCCACTGTGCCTCTAACACTGACCGCTCGGGTGCCTTAAGACTTCCGATTCCCGCTTAAGAAAACATTGGTTTCAGCTTAGCTTTGATACCTTACGAGCGTCTGTTTGGGTAATTTACTGGGGAAGCCCGGCGGGTGCTTGAGAACATTCGGCTGTGAGCGCCGTCCAGGGCGTAGAGAAGCCAGGCCCATGCGCTTTCAGAGGCTGGCTGTCGGGGATCCCTCCGAGGCCGACGTAGCAGGCGGGCCCCTGACCTCCCTCGGCCCTCGGGAGTCCCGCAGAGGTCCGTTGGTCCCTCGGACGTGTCTTGCCGAGCACCTCCCAGGAGCGGGTCCTCGGCACGTGGCTCCGCGTGCAGGACGCCGGCCGCCCACCAGCAGGCTCCGTGCTCTTCGAGCGCGGGACGGGCGGCTGGACGCTGACGCATGTCCTTTCTCTTTGCAGTTTTCCCGAGCAGCCCGGAGCAGCCCGGCATGCCCTGCCCAGGAGAGGACAGTGAGTACCGCCCCTTCCCGTGGCCTCTGTCGCTCGCCCAGGGCTCGTCCCATCTCCCCTCGAAGGGGCTGCTGGGTGAGCAGCTGCCATGACCGCCCGTGGCATTCTCACAGGTTGGTCCCCTGCCTCTTCCTGTGTGTGTCTGTTCTGACACACGATGCTGCCGTTGGGGAGGCGACCAGCTTGGGCACGAGGTGGCAGAGATCTAGGACACACCCTGGTCTTTCCCAGGACGGAAGGGCCCGGCTGGGATGGCGGACACTGCCCCGTGTGTCGGCCCTGGCTCGCGGCCACCCCGGGCCAGTCCACGCTGGCCCCGCAGCTGCGACGGGAACTGGCCTGGGAGCGGACTCGGACAGAGGCGGCGCTGAGTCTGCGTCACCCGTCAGCCCCGGTGAAGGCGCTGATGGGGGTTGGGTGCCTGAGCCTGGGGTCTGTGGGCGAAGTCGCGGGGAGGCGGATGTGGGAGCCCGTGGCATGGAGGAGGCTGGTAAAGCCACGGGCGAGAGCATCCGGTGATCAGGGCCTGGCCCTGGGGTGGGCCGTGGGGCCGCAGAAAGCCCCGGGTGGCGGGTGCCGGCAGGGGTGGAGCCGGTGTCTGACGAGGCCTGAGCGGCCCTGGTGTGGCCACGGCAGGTGCTGGACACGAGGGCAGTTTGGGGAGCAGGGAGGTGAGGAGGTGCGGGGTGTGTTCTTGCTCACGCATTCCCGCTGTGCCCCTCGGAGCGGGTATCATGTGGCCGGGCAGAGGGACAGCGAGAGTCCTGTATGTCCTCGCAGGAGGCGGGTGACGAGGGAGACACAGTGTCAGGGTGAGGGGTGCAGCCTGAGGCCTGCAGGCGGAGGTCTGCACAGACGGCCCGCCCAGTCCAGGCACAGCAGGTAACTTGTGTGACGTGGAGGTTTTCCGCGCGTGGGGCTTGGGAGCTGCACGGATGGGGTCGAGGCAGGAGATTTATGAGGTGATGTGCGGTGGGTACCCGGAGGGACTCAGGATGGGCGGGCGACCCCGTGACGCAGAAGCCTGCCTGCAGGAGCCCGGGCATCCAGACGGGCGGCTGGCACAGAGGCTCAGGGTCCTCCTCCCCGTCCTGCCCCTGCCGGTGCCCCTCCCTCGGGGGTGTCCACGTCCCGGGGAAGGGGGCGTGCACCCCGTAAACAGCACCCTCGAGCCCCGACAGGTCCTCGCCGTGTGGGCGGGGGCCAGAGACGGCTGCACACTGGCACCTGGGCGCGTCCAGCCAGAAGGGCCACCTTTGCCAGCCTGGCCTGTGTTCACGTTCAGTGAAGCACCTTCCCGCGCACTCTACTCAGACAGTCCGTGTTAACTCAGTTTCACGGGTTTTAAAAAGTGGCGTGAAGTACACACACGGAATTCACTGTTCCAGCCATTTGAAGGGACCCCCTTCAGTGGCGTTCACGCTGCTGTGCAGCCACAAGCTACCCGCCCCTCCCCACCTGCGGACAGAGAGCCTCGTACCCAGCAGTGCCCCTCGGACCTCCCCGGCCCCCGCCTCCCTCCTGGCCCCCCCACTCCTGCCCCACACCTCCACGACCCCCCTCCCGACGCTGCTCTCTGCCCTGCGTCTGTGCTTTGCCTGCTTTGGACACTTCACGTACATGCAGTCACACGATACGTGGTCTTTTGTAACGGGATTGTGTCACTCAGCGTGATGCTTTCGAAGTTCGTCCGTGTTGTAGCGTGTTAGAATGTCACTGTTTCCCCCTCCCCCATTTTTAAACTGTGAATACACAACACGAACCTGCCCCGTTGGCCGCCGTTAGGGGCGTAATTCAGTGGCATCGAGCACACTCACGGTGTTCTGCAGCCGTCACCACCCCCGTCTCCAGGAAGGTCCATCTTCCCTGACTGACACTGTCCCCATGAAGCACCCCTGCCACACACGCACACACGCACACACGCACACACGCACACGCCCTGTCCCTGTGGCTCCGACCCCTCCCGAGGCCTCCTGTGAGTGGAGCCTCACAGTATTTGTTTTTCTGTGACTGGCTTGCTTCACTCAGTGTATTGTCCACCCATGTGGTGTCACATGACAGCGTTTCCTTCCTTTTTGAGGCTGAGTCACACCCCACTGAGGGAGGACCTCGTGTTGTTTACGGTGGACACCTGGGTGTCGCCACCTGCTGGCCGCCGTGAGTGGCGTGGCTGTGGGCCTGGGCGTGCGAGTACCTCTTCGGGACACTGCTTTCCGTCCCTTTGCGTGTGCCCCCCAGGTGCGATCACCTGGCCACCCACGGCCCCCCAGGCTGTGTCCACAGCGGCTGCACTGCACGGCCCGCCAGCGGCGCACGGGGTTCCAGGGTCTCCCCGTCTTCGTCACACCCGCCATCTTCTGTTCTTTTTGCGGTGGTCATGCTGGTGGCTGTGAGGTGGTGTGAGGTCATCCTGGTGGCTTGTGGTTTTGATCCTAACTCTCACGTTTAGGTCCCTGAGGCGCGCCGCGTTAATTTTTGTGCTTGGTGCTGGGCGAGGGTCCGGCTTTTCTCTGCGTGCGTGGATGTCCGTTTTTCCCAGCACCATTGCTTCAGACCGGCTTCTCCTCACTGGATGGTCTCGGACCCCCTGTCGAGAATCGCGGACGTGCGAGGCCTTTCTGGGCTGTGTTCGGCTTTGTGCGGGGCCACAGTGTTGATTGCTGTCGCTGAGTAGCGGCTTTATTTATTTTTTATTTATTTAATTTTTGGGGGGCGCCTACAGCACCCGGGCGTCCGGGGTGGTCTCCCATCCCAGCACTAACCAGGCCCGACCCCGCTTAGCTTCCGCGCTCAGGTGCGCTCGGGCGCGCTCAGGGTGGCCCGGCCGCGGCCCGCGCAGTGGGTTGACATCGGGACGTGCGAGCCCGCCCTCTGGCTTCGTTCTGTTCTGCGGTGGTTTTGGCTGTTCGGGGTCCCTTGAGATTCCACGTGAATTTCAGGATGGGTTTTTCGATTTCTGCGGAAAGCATTGCTGAGATTTCAGCAGCTATTGCGTTGAGTCTGTCACCGCTTCGGGTGGGTCCCCGTCTCATCCAGCGACGGGCTGTTTCCCCTCATTCGTGTCTTTCGTGTCTTTCATCAGCATTTCGTAATTTTCAGCGCTAGCTTCATTCTTAAGCGTTGTGTTCCCTTCGATGCCGTCGTAAAGGGAGCTGTTTCGTTCACTTCCTGTTTGGGTTGTGGATAGAAACACAACTTCTCGCGTGTGTCGACTTTGAATCCAGCTATTTCACGGGATTTATTAGTCCTGGCAACTTTCCTTGTGGAACGATTAGGTTTTTCCGTAGCGTCTGTGAACAGAGGTGATTTTTCTCTTCCTGTCCAGCTGGATCCCTTGTCTTTCTTGTTCTCGCCCCGTCGCTCTGGCTCCTGGAATTCCCGGGGCGGCGTGGACGGAGGCGGCGAGGTGGGCACGTCGCCTCGCTCGCCACCTCGGAGGCCGGCCTTCGGTCCCCGCCTCGGGCGCGTTGGCCGCGGGCGGTCCACACGTGGCTTCCCCTGCGTCATGGGACTTCCCTTCTGGGGTTTCGTGAGAAGCACTCAGGGTCTCGCCCCGTTCCAGGCTCAGACCTCCTGACGTCAGAATTTCCTGAGTGATGGGAGTGTCTTTTGTCACCCTTTAGGCATCCCTTTGGAGCGCACTTGAGTTTTTTGCCAATGAGGTGACTTAGGGTAGGGCCCCTGGACAGTTTGGGGGGTGCAGTCACCCCAAAGACCTAGTAATTAAGGGGTTTGAACTTCCAGTCCCCCTACCCCCCACCTTCGGGGAGGGGAGAGGGGCTGGAGGGTGAATCAGTCTGCAGTGGCCAATGAGTTAAGCAACTGTGCATATGTACTGAGCCTCCAGAACATTCCTGAAGTCCTACAAGGTTTGGAGAGTGGAGGGGCGGGGAGAGTGGCCCCTCGGAGAGGGCTCGGCGGCCCCACGCTCCTCCCCGCACCTGGCGCCACGCTCCTCCCCGCACCTGGCGCCACGCTCCTCCCCACACCTGGCCCCATGCGTCTCCTCCACCTGGCCGTCCCCGAGCTCTGCGAATGTGGCAGGTAACGTTTATCACGCAGGTGTCGGCCCCGCGCTTTCCTGCCGAAACCCGCCCTGGTCGGCGTGTGGTTCCTGTGGCGTGCCGCTGGATCCTGCTGGCGGGTCATCTTCTGAGGATTTTTGCATCCGTGTTCACGAGGGATGTTGGTCTGTGGTTTCCTCTTGTGGCGTCTCTGTCTGGCTTTCGCGTCAGGGTCATGCTGGCCTCCGAGAAGGCGTTGGGTCGTGTTCCTTCTTTCTCAATTTTTGGAAAAGTCGGAGAAGGATTTGGTGTTCGTTCCTGACTGTTTGGTCGCACTCACCAGTGAAGCCGTCGGGTCCCGGACTTTTCGTTGGGCGTGTTTGGTGGCTGGTTCATTCTCCTCGCTGGTTACGGGTCTGCTTAACTTTTCTCTTTCACCGTGGTTTAGTCTGGTAGGTTTTGTGTCTCTGGGACTTTGTCCATTTCGTCCTGGTGACCCAGCTGGTCGGCATGTGGTGTTCATAACGCTCTCTCAGAATCCATTTCATTTCTGTAGGACCCGTGGGAACTTCCCCCCTGCCATCTCTGGCTTCAGAGTGCGGGTCCTCATGTGGGTTCTGCCGGCCTCCTCGCGGCCTCTGTGCCGCGTCCCCGTCCTGTCGTCCGTCCGTGCTGTGCGGTCTGCACCCCGCGCCCCCCGCCGGCCCCTGGTTTAGCCTTCTTCCCTCCCAGGCCCTTCGGGCGCGGCGCGGGCGGCTGACTTGAGAGGGTCCGTTTCCTAAGTCACGCTCACAGCCGGGACCCCTCACTCAGCCCCCCGCCCCGCGGGGTTTGGTCCGTGGCGTCTTCCCGTTCATCCCCAGGTGAGTTCTGGCGAGTTCTTCTTTGACGTGCTGGTTGGCTCGGAGTGCGTCGGTTTCCACGGATTTGTGACTTTTCCAGTTTTCCTTCGGTCATGGATTCTGGCTGCTTCCCGCCGAGCTCGTGTGACAGCCTCTTCCCCAGAATGCGGAGACCCAACTCGAGGTGCCCCCGTGGTGTCTCCCTAAGATGGGCCGGTGCCCCCAGCAGAGCGCGCTCGCTGCGGTGGGGGTGCCGCTGTGGGGTGTTACCGTGGGGATGTAGCTGTGGTGGTGCCGCTGTGGGTTGTTGCTGCACAATGAGAGTGTGGCTGTGAGGGGTGTTACTGTAAGAGTGCCGCCAGTGATGGGGGATATTAAGCTGTGGGGTGTTACCGTGGAGTGCCACTTCTTGGGTTATTTATATGTGGGGAATTAATAAGCTATTGAGGTGCACTGTGAGTGCTGCTGTGGTGCTGTGGTGGGGGTGCCATGGAGGTGAGGTGCTGTGAAGCCCCGTGTGCCGGAGCCTGCTTAGTCCCCATCATTCGTGTCCTGTTTCTCTGCTGAAGTCCTGTCTGGCTGTTGCTTCTCCCCTTTTCGTGAGCGAGTGACACTCGGCCGTGAGGATGCGCCCCAGCCCGCGTTAGTGCTGGGGTGCCAGTGGCCGCTCTGTGTAGGAGCATTGTCACTGTCCCCGGGGCCCCGTGAGGCTTCCTGCTTGATGTGCCTGGTTCCGGCCCCGTGCACGTGGACCTACGGGATGCGGGCGACGGAGGTGGCTGTGCCTCAGGGTTCGGCGGGAGGGTCGGGAGGGTCGGTCCCACCCAGTGGAGGCTCGTCCCAGGGCTGGGCGGGGTGGGGGTGAGCAGGCGGTGTGGTAAGGAATCCCAGCTCCAGGTGGCAGCACAGAGGCTCCGTGACACCCGCCAGCCTCAGGGTCCATTGGGCGCTGTCCCGCGTTCCTCCTCCTCTGCAGGTGCGTGCTGGGGGCCTTGCTCCCGGGCCGTTCCCGTCACAGGCCTCGTCGCACCTCGTCGCGACTCGGCGGTGTCGGCTCGTGCACGTTCCGGCCCAGGTGGTGGGACCGCTGTCTCCTGCCTCTCGGCCTCCGTCTGCGTGCGGGTGCTGCTGCCTGGGGGTCGGGCCGCGTGCGTCCTCTCTCCCGGTTTCGAGTGGCCAAGGCTCTTGGCCCCAAGATGCAGCGAACCAGGCCCCGCTTTGCCCCTGGGCCGGGGACTCGGGCCTGGAGCTGCTTCTGCCACCGTGCAGCACGTGCCTCGCTCATGGCCGTGGGGACATCGACCGTGCTGCACACAGGCCCGCGCCGTGGTTCCTCGAAGGCGGACGATCACGGTGACAGCCAGCAGGCCAGTCCCCCAACTCGGGTGTCTCCAGTGAAGGGGTGGGGCCAGTCCCCCGCCGGCCCCACTCGGGGCTGGCTGGGAGGGCGACTTGACCTCTGCCTTTGTCTGTAGCTGTGTCCCCTGTCCCCTCACCTGTCCCCTCACCAAGCCCCCAGGCCTTGGGGGCTTTTGAGGCTTTCTTCCTATCAGTCACTGCCGGTGATGGGAGGGTGACAGGCCAGTTCCTGCTCTGCCCCTGACGCTGGGCCCTAAATTATTTCCACTTCAACTCAGGGGAAAGAGTGTCCTAGTCTGGGAAGTGGCAGGCTGGTGCCTAGACACAGTGGTGACAGAGTCGTGCCGGCAGCATGGGGGGGCGTGGGGAGATGGGGTTCAGCCGGGCACGCACGTCCAGAGCTCACGGGAGCCGAGGCCCTGAGGTGGGGTCTGGGCCGGGCTGGCTGGGGACAGCCTCGGGCTGCAGGGACCACAGTTCATGGGAGGGGAAGGGGTCCCCTGCAGGGGCTGCGGGGGGACAGAGGCTCATGCTGGGACACTGCAGGGTCCCCAGGCCCGGTCCTCAGCCCCCCTGCCCCCCACCCACCTGCCTGCCTCTCGCTCACACCCCACCTATTGGGCTGGAGGTGCTGTCCTACGTGTTTTCTGGCTTAGAAGCTTCTTATGCTCCTTGGACACACGCCAGACAACAGCCCAGGCCAGAGCTGGGCATGGAGGGTCACGGCCCCACGGGGAAGCCAGGGGCTGGCTCCGCGTGGCCGTAGAGGCACCAGGGGCAAGTGTATCTGTGAGACTGTGACGGTGGCAGCGTGGCATTCCAGGGGCGTCGCCATGCCGCTGGGACGGGGGTGCGGCTCCCCGTGCTTCAGACTTCCCTGGCAACAGGCCCGTGTGAGCATTGACATGCAGAGGGCCCAGTGAGGCCACTGCACTGCCAGCTGGGTGGTCAGGTGGGAGGCAGCGTGCCCGCAGGTGCGCTCAGGCCCGCAGGTGCGCTCAGGCCCGCAGGTGCGCTCAGGCCCGCAGGTGTGTTCAGGCCCATAGGTGTGCTCAGGCCTGCAGGTGCACTCGGGCCTGCAGGTGTCCTCAGGCCCGCAGGTGTGCTCAGGCCCGCAGGTGTGCTCAGGCCCGCCGCAGAGTCCTTTGGGGTGTCAGGAGCAAGCTGGGGCCAGGGCTGGGCATGGGGGCCGCTGACTGGGCGGGCGGGGCCAGGGAGCACATGCGGGCACAGGTGGGCGGGTGGCCACAGATTCTTGGGAAAGAGCTGGACACCTGGCGGTCCCTGGTGTTTCGAGGTGCATCTGTTGTTTGGTTTCATTAAACATCCAGTTCCATTCAGCTTTGTTTTGAATTCTTAACCAACGTACTGGAAAGGCCAGTTTTTCACCTAAAGTGGGCTTCCGATAAAGTTAGCAGTCTGCCGGTTCAGACCGGGCCGTCTTGCCCGGTGCTTTGGACGGATCAGGGGTCACCCGGACGTGGCGCCGGGCTCGCTAACGCGTGTTTCCTGGGGAGGCCCCGTGTGGAGCTGGGGGCCCGGTCGTTTAATGATTCTCCCGTTTTCGGGGTCGGCGAGCTTGTCTGTGGAGGTCCAGATGGGAAACGTGGGGTTCTGCGGGGCGTATGGTCCGCTGCAGTGGGGAGCGGGGCGTAAGAGTCAGCGTCATTTCCCAACACCGAAAGTTGTATTTCACGTCATTTTCAGGCGTCCTGAAATATCACTATTTTGATTTTATTCGGACGGTTGAAACGCCCCACGCCTGCTCAACCCGCCGGAGTGGGGAGGGGGCGGGGGGAGGTTTGAGCCGGGGCCTCACTCTCGCCAGACCCCTGCGGTGATCGCCGACTGCAGCCGTGTTCCCCGGGGGTGGGGGGAGGCGTTTCCTGTCCCTTCCTGTGCCCCCAGCGTGAAGGCCGGGCTGGACTGCTGCCCCTTCCGCGTGTGCTCGGATGCGGAGGGAAACGGCGTGAGGGTCAAGCCGTCCTGGCTCGAGGTCTGCTCTGGCCGCCCCCCGGCACGACGCGGCGGGGAGTGAGATCCTGCGTCGGGTCAGCGGGGGGCCTGTCTCGCCTTGGGTGTGCGAGCCCGGCCAGTCACCCTGATTCTCACCGCCTGGTGTGTGGAACGTCGCTGCTTCTGCCCTTCCCAGTGGCCCCCGGCCCCAGAGCAGCACAACTTCAGAATGCCACCGGACCCAGGGTGTGGCCAGCTTGCGCCCACGGCTTCTGCCCACACCCTCCACTCCCCCACTGCCCCCTCCGCTCCACTCCGCTCCTTGGCCATGGCACTGGCCACAGCACGTGCCCCGGACCCTCGAGCGCTTGCATTGGGACTAATTCTTGGCCTCTGTGGATGCAGGTTAGTTACCTGCACTTCGATGGCCGCTGCGTCCCTGCGCCCTGGCCAGCGGTTCTGATCCGGCGGCCCGGGGCCAGCTGGGCTCTGTCCCAGCGGACGCCGTTTGAAAGGCTCTGAGGCCGTGCCGCCTCCCTGGCAGCTGCCCGCTGCCTGGTCGCTCTCGGACGGCTCAGCGCACAGATGCTTGTTTTCGTGTGACGTCAGCTCCTTCGTATCCAGGCCGTGTTTTAGCTGGTGCCTCAGCTGCCGGCTCCAGCTTCCCAGGGGAGCCGGTACCACCCGGCCTGGAGACATGAGGAGGCAGGGATGTGACAGGCGGGGGACAGGCCGGCCAGCCTGCCTGTAAATACCCGTTCCTGCTCCTGCCGGGGCCGCCACCTGCATCGGTCAGGGGGGCAGGGCGGCGGGGCCCACAGGCGGAGGGAGGGGAGATGTGTCCTTTCACGCCCACCGCTCCCGGAGCATAAAGAACCCCGAGCCGGGAGCAGGAGGGGGAAGCGGTGAGTCCTGAGCCTGGCTTCTGCGTTCTCTGTGCCGCGGGGGGCCGCGTGCATGCAGGGGGATGCTGTGGTCCCCGGCCCCCAAGCCGTACGGCTGTCCCCGGCACAGACGGTGCCACCGCCAGCCAGGGGTGCGGCCACAGCAGCTCTGGGTGCGGGGGAGGGGGCCCTTGTTTCTGAGGTGATGGATTTTAGGGAAACAAGCTGCTGAGGAGCGAGCGGGGAGCTGCTGCCGGTGCAGGGGCTGCAGGCGACACTGGGGCCGAGCCGAGGCCTGTCAGCGGCTGCCGGGCTCGGGGACGTAAGCGCATCTTCCGCTGAGCCCGGCGGGGGCCGCGGTTGGTGCGGCCGAGCCGGAGGCAGGCGGGGGCATGTGGGTGGCTGGCCCGGCGCCCTGCGCCGCTGCGCGGGGAGGCTCGGCGGCCGCAGCTTGGAGTCGGGGCCGGGGCGAGGCCGGTGGCTGCGGTGGCACCTGCGTCCGGGGCTGAGCTGTGGCTCCCGTTCCTGCTGCCTGTGCGGGTCCTGGCTCCGGTTTGCGCTGACGGCAGCGTCGTGGCACAGCCGGTGTTGACGTGTGCTCATCGGCGGGTCCTCGGTGTTGGCGATGAGCGAGGCCGCGTCTCGGCTCTGAGATGGTCGGAGGTAGACTCGGCGTCTCGGGT
>NW_024346980.1:778057-809308 GCF_902729225.1 Pteropus medius
TTGAATTCAATTTTGAGTTTTGTATGTTCCTGTTTCAAGGTATCGAATAGTCTCGAGTGGTTTAAAAAGAGAACAGGTGTCCCCGCCCCTCCCCCACCCCAATCTCAGCACGTTCCTGGCGTTTATTTCCAGGTTTCTGAAAAACACATTTCCGCTGCCATTTCTAGAGCTTTCCGTTGGAGGTTGTATTAATATTCATGAGTCACTAGCCACAGTTTTTTAAACCCTGCAAACTTAGTTTTTCTTGGAGATAATACTTGTCTTGATTTTCTTCAAGTTTCCTTGAAGCACTGTCTCAGATTTGCCCGTGCTGTTTCCAGCGGGTGGCAGCCCCCTGGGTGGGTGCCCCCTCGGTGGGCGTGGCCCATCCCTGCGGGTGCCACCTGGGTCCTGGGACAGTGCATCCTGGGACCTCCTTGCTGTCACCCTGGGATCCCTGAGTCCTCTGCCTGGATCCTCTGTCCCTGCCTCTGCCCTCCCCCTTCTTGGCTTAATCTCTGGTTAACACAGGGGTCCCCAATCCCCGGACAGCCTGTTCGGAACGGGGCCGCACAGCAGGAGGTGAGTGGCGGGTGAGCCGCTCCCCAGCGCCGGCATCACCGCCTCAGCTCCACCGCAGATCCTCAGGTGTTAGAGTCTCACAGGAGCACCGGTCCCTGGTGCCACAAAGGTTGGAGACGGCTGGGTTAAGACGTCCACCAGGATGTTCTGAGAAGGGGTCTGGGAGGTAAATTTCCCGAGACCTCGTCTGAAAATGCCGTTGCTCCAGCCTTACGGTTGGTGACAGTTTAGCTGGGGATGGAAGCTTGAGACAAAGAATTTTCCCCGAGCCCCAGGCCGAGAAGTCGGAGCGTTCTGACTTCGTCTGTTTTCCGACCTTCCGCCCTCAGCTTCAAGCTCCGTGATGCTGTGCCTTGGGGTGAGGGCTTTTTTGCCCCTTGTGCTGGGAACTCCAGGACGGAAATTCGGGCCGTGCGCGTGGGGGCCGTTCCACACAGTCCTTTCCTGGATGATTTTCCCCTGTCACCCTTTATTCTAGATCTATCCACGATCGCTCGTTGGAACCCCTAACTGGTGCCCTAATTTTCTTTCCTGCTTTCCGTTTCCGTCCGGTTTATTTTCCGGGAGATGTCTTCACTGCTTCTTTGCCCAAACCACCTCTCAAGTTTGTTGTCTTGTCTTTATTTTTTAACGTTTGAGAGCTCTTTCTGTGCCCTGAAGTTTCCTTTTTGAAACAGAGTCTTGCTCCCGCTTCAGAGGAGGGAGACCCAGTTTCTTTGACGTCAGGTGTGGCGAGAGGCCCCTGACGTCACGTACTTGCGTGGGTCGTTGTGGGTCCATGCGCGTGAACGCCCCTGACCCGCGCAGCGCGTGCGTGCGGAGCCGGGCTGAGCCCCGCAGGCAGGCCCAAGTCTGTGCTCTCCGCCGCGGGGTCGGCCCCGCTCGGCCGTTTGCCGGACCTGTGGTCTCGGTCACACCCTGGGGTTTGCACCCTTGGGAGTGGAGTGCCATCAGGGGCTCCCGTCACCGTGAGGACCGTGAACAAAGCACTAGCGCCCGCCCACGTGACGCCAGATCGGAGTCCTGTGGACGCACAACGAGGTCACCCGGTGGCGGCGGCGTCTTCTGTCCTTGTTCCTCTGGTCCTCAGGACGCCGTTTCCCCCGAGGTTCCTCTCAGCGGTTGGTTTTGGCCTCGGAGCCTTCCCTCAGCCCAGTGACCTTTGGCATCTGACGTGCAGGCGCCGGGAAGCCCCCCCGAGGCGGCCAGTCTGGGTGCCTAGGGGGGGCCCTGCGCTGCCCTCATTCTGCCGGCTGCCTGGGCGAGGGCAGGGTCACCTCAGGGGCGGAGCCTGTGCCATGGGCACCCCGCTTCCTGGCACCCGGAGCTTCCAGCTCACGGGCCCTCAGGATCCAGCCCCGCTCGGTTCCCCGGGGACCAGCCTCCGACGCGGCACTGCCCCTCCCGTCCTTTGTTGCCTTGAGTTTTCGAGTGATTTTCTCCTCTGCCTGGGGTCTTGGGAGGAGCGTAGGTGACAGGCATGTCCCTGCACCAGGCAGGCCGCGTTAGTGTCGGGGGCCGGGCCGGAAACCTGGCCCCCCCCGGACACAGGCCCTGCTCCGCCCCGGCCATTGGTGCGCTCCAGCACACGCCGAGGTGGCAGAGGCCGGTGTGAGCAGGGGGCGGTGCGGGGCCCCTCGGCGTGGCCACGTTGGACGGGCTGTCTCCTCTGTAAGTGTCTTCGAGGTTCTGTCGGCAGTGACGTTAAAACGGGCCGGGTCCCGGCTGTCGTGGCTCCAGGTGAATTCCCAGACTGGTCACGAAGGGTTCGCACCAGGAAGGCGTCCGAGCAGCTGTGCAGGACGGACGCCCAGGATACCGGGAGGGGCCCTGCCCGTGTCCGCAGCCTGGACCTCGCCCTGGGCCTCCGTCTGTCTCGCTCCGGTGTTGTCTGGGCAGAGGGACCCATGCGGCGGGTCATGGGGCGCAGTCACGTGCAGGGGCTGCCTGGGCAGCTGTCAGGGTGAAGTGGCCGAGTGTGCCTCTCCTGCCATCCGAGGTCACGCAGCGGGGCATCCGTCCGGTAGGGGCTCTGTGGCTTCAGCCAGGAAAGACAGTGAGTTCGAGTGGAGACTGTCACTTGCCACCCCAGTGGTGGGTTCTGTGACGTGAGCAGTGTGTGCTGGACATGTCCAATAGCTGGCTCTCTGGGCAAAGACGAAGGAAACCTTGGTGTGACAGCTCCCGCCCGGGCTGCGTCCAGCTGCCAGCACGACGTCACCGAGGTGGCGTTGGGAAGAGATGCCCAGCTGGCTCCAGAGCCGGTCCCCACCCCTCCAGCCGTCCACGGGGACGGTTCCTCCACTGCAGACGGGGGCGGCGTGGGCACCGGGTTCTGCGGTCCATCGCCACCACTCAGATGGGCTCAGCCTGTCCCCTTATGAGTGGCGCCTGTGACATTCGATACAAGGCACCTGGCACCTGAGCCGACCACGGGCAGCTTCTGGGCCGCAGACCCAGGGGTCGTGGGCGGAGGGACAGCGTCCACTCCTTGGTTCTTCCGAGCCTTTCCCCTTGTCCGTTCCCTGCTCTTTCGGGAGACCTTCTTCCTCCCTGTTCGGTGCTCCCAGCCACCCAGCCCGCTGGCAGCCCGTCCGGTGACAGCCGTCCCAGGACCCCCCCCCTCGCTGAGCTCGTGACAGTTACCGAGGACCTCACAGAGCCCTTCGATACGGAGGCCTCATCTACCAGTGTTTACTGCTTGAATTTTAAAATGAGAAACGTTTATTCATTCATTCATTTGAAATTTCAAACCCAGTACAAGTTAACATAAATAACACCTTTTTCATGAAAAATGACTGTTCTCTAGAACAAAAAAACAGTCGAGCGAGAGGGTGGCCGCCCTGCGAAGCCACCGACGCCTGGCCGGGGGGCGTCCCCTCTCGCCGTCGGTGGCAGTGGAGCCCTGGGTCGGCACGCGAGGACAGCCCAGCGCGAGGGACGGTGCGGGGCGTCTCGGCAGACTTTCCAGCGACCGCAGACATTCTGCCACCGTGTGTCCTAAAACGCGACAAGCGTCGTGTCTTAAAGGTTCGTGGCATCGCAACCAGCTCAGCGGTGTCTTCCTGCCTCTGGTCCGAGCGGCGTCAGAATGGGTTTGTCACGCGTCGTGCACGCTTTCGTGACGTCACACGTGTCGGTCGTCCGGGGAACCTCGGCCCCGAGTCACGCAGGCCCTCCACCCGCACGCGGAGAGAAGACAGCGGACTCCGTCTTATTGCCGCGGAAGTGGTTTGCGCTCGTGGCGCCCCTGCAGGGGTCTTGGGGACCCTCGGGGTCTCTGGATCTCACTTGGCTTAGCCTGGCACCTCCGCCCCGTTCTCGGGCAGAAGACACAGCCCGCAGATGGGCCATCCTTGCGTTGGGGGCCTACCTGCCTGAGGTTCTGTCCTTGGTCACCCTGCGCTGCTCTCTGAGTCGGGGACATGGATGGGGACAAGTGGGGTGCTGAGGACATTCTGAGTGGGGCCTCACGGTCACGTGCCATTAGCCGGTGGATGTCGGATGTGGGGCCAGGCTGCGGAGGCAGAGCAGGCTCACAGGTGGGCTGTTTGCCCCAGAGTGACTGGCACGAATCTGCTGCTGGCCATCTCCCCACCCGCCCTGGGGGTCCCACGGGCAGGGGGTTCTGGGCGTGCAGCACGGCGGGGACGTGTGGCCGGAGGGCAGAGCAGCCTCACAGGCGTGAAGCTGGAGTCATCACAGCAGCCTGCAGGGCGGGGGTCCGGACAGCGCCGCCAGGTCTGCCGAGTGTCCCTAAACCCTGCTTCCCGGGGTGGCGGCAGCCTGCAGGGCGGGGGTCCGGACAGCGCCTCCAAGTCTGCCAAGTGTCCCTCTTCCCGGGGTGGCGCTTTCTCCTCGCAGGGTGGAGCGTAGCATTTCTCACGTCCCGTGAGCTCACGTGCAGGGAAGATGAGGACGTGGAGTCACGGGCAGCCTCAGCTTCCGTGCCGGGGGCGACGCCAGCGACACTCCCGCGGAAAGCCCGGGGCTTGGGGATCGGGGCGCCTTTGTGGAGCATCTTGCACAGTGTGTTCTCAGAACCCGGGCTCTGAGCAGGTGGCCTTCTTGGGTCCTGCATGTGGTCCCCACGCCGGCCGGCAACAGAGCCCAAACCCCCAACCCTGCACCACGGTGCCTGCGACCTCCGCTTTCACCAAACCTGGCGTTTGTTTATTGTGTTTTCTCAACATGCTTTGTGGTCAGAAGGTGCTGGAAGCCGGTGCCAGGCAGTGATACTGCTTCAGCCATGGAACCGGGGCCGGGTCGATGGCGGCCGTGGCCCCGGGCCCCTCGCCGGTGGCTCCCGCGCTCACGGGGTCGGTGCCAGGGCTAAGGTGGCAGCTGTCTGTTCCCGTCGTTACCAGTGTGAGCTGGCACGTGCTGCCAGGAAGGGCCTGCTCGCTTTCTCTTTTTAGGCGTGAACATATATGTATATTTAGAATGAGATCACAAATCAAAATAAATGACAAACTTTTAAATGCCAACAGCCTCACAAAGTCCAGGAAAATGACGAGAATGTCATTCGTCGCTGGGTGTCTGCTCAGCGTGGCCCCACAATCCTCGCTCCCTGGATTTCGTAGCTGCAAACACTTCGCTCGGTCAGGTGACCATCTTGCGATAGTTTCTGTAGAGAAACCTCAGAGATAGTTACCTCGGTCTCTCCTGTAACGCAGTTGTCAGAATTTTACTTTTTGGCCATTTCAAGTTTTTTTGTGCAAAGAGTCACCTTAAACATCCCTCGAGATGACAGGCGCATTAACCACGTTTGCCGTCAGGGCCTCGTCACGGGCACACGTGCGGGTCTTGTGTCATCTTCATTCACGTTCCAGTCTTTTTGGAGATGAGGGACTCGGTTCCGTTATTTCCGTGGGAACGTGTAAACAGCTTCTCAGGCGGAAGCCCCGGCCGCCTGCAGTCCTGCTGAAGACTCGCGCCCACAAACACGGTGATTCTTTCATAGTCTAAGATACGCAGCTCTGTCTTATTAGCCATAATTTTTATTCAGAATGACGGCTTCTGCTTTACAGCTGGGCGGTAGGTCGTCGGTAATTGCTTGTCCTGCAAAGCGGCTTCTCGCTGACCAGTAAGACGCCCACGTGTGTGCGGTACCCCATGTCCACTGCGTGCCTGATACATCTTCTTCTGTTAATTGTAGTTAAAAAAAAAGTAACATAAAATGTACTATCTTAATCTTTCTTTGTGATTCTTTTTATTAAGATTTTTTTTAGAGTGGATTTAGGTTCACAATAAAATTGAGGGGAGGGCGCAGGGAATTCCCACGTGCCACCTGCCCACACACGCCCAGCCTCCCCGCAGTCCGCGTCCCACAGAGGGAGTGCGTGTTACAGCTGAAGACCCTGCGTCGACACGATGTCACCCAGAGTCCACACCTCACGTTAGGGTTCACTCCGGGGGTGGCCCCTGCTGTGGGTTCTGACGGCTCTGTCAGGGCACGCGTCCACCGTGACGGCGTCACAGAGAGTCCCCCCCCCGCCCCCCCCCGCCTCTACCCTTTGGCAGCCACTGGTCTCTCTACCGTCCCCATAGGTTTGCCTTTCTCAGGAGGTCACACGGTTGGAGTCACATGACATGCACATAAGTTTTCTCCATGTCATTTCACAGCCTGGTAGCTCATTTCCCTCTATCACTGAATAACATCCTGCTGTCCAGATGGACCGCAGTTTATCCACCCGTCACCCACTAGAGGACGTCCTGGTGGCTTCCAGGTTTGGGCAGATATGGAGAGAGCTGCCGCAGACGTCCCGTTCAGGTTTCCGTGCGACCCGAGCTCTCAGCTCCTCCGGGTGAATGTCGAGGACCGTGCCGCGTGCGGGGCTGCGTCCTGCAGGTGGCTGCACCATCCGCGTTGCCTCCGGCGCTGTGCACGTCCGGCAGGCGCGTCCTCCGCGCCGTGGGTGTGCAGCCCGAGCGTTAGGTCTGCCCTGCACCCCGAGGAGGCCCTGCCAGCTCCCCGTCGGCTGCTGACCGCGGACGAGGTTCGCGAGGCGCAGGGCGTGCACGGCAGTGCTGGGCGTCGGGGCGGATGGCGCCCGCGTGTGGACAGCGGGCAGGCTCCACACCGAGGTGCCGGACGCTGTCCCGAGATGCCCTGTGGCTCCTGCGGCTCGTGTGCCACCAACGTGGAGCCTTTGCTCCGGGGGACTCTGCTGACGCCCTTCGTGCAGAATCGTTTGGGCCTACCCCGCCGTCTGCAAGGTCGTGGCGGCGTGTCACCAGGGGACCGCAGCGAGCAGTCCGAGCAGCGCGTGTTACGTCATCGGAAAGGTTTTCGGTGAAAAGAACAAGCGAACGACACAGAGGTCGTTTTTCTTCTGAAACCAGCGTTTTGGTGGAGTGGGGGTGGCTGCCTTCTGTCTGTGGAGAGGAGAGGCTTTGGGGGGCCTGCTAAGGAGGAGCATCTGACGCGGAAACAGGGCAGGGAGCCCCGGCCTCCCGGCTCGAAGTCGTGGGCCTGGTGCTGAGCGGCGGGGGCAGTGTCCGCGAGGGACAGGCGCGTGGTGACTGGCACGCGTTGGCTGCCTGGACACATGGCCTGAAGGCGCCCCTTGTTCTGCCGAGCTTGGGGCCAGTTCTGAATGGCAGCTTTCTCTGCCCTGGGTGGGGGGCCGGGGTGTGCCTGGCCTTCGATGCACCCTCACTTCACATTCTGCCTCTGCTGCTTCCCTTGCCTGTGGCTCAGGAAGGTCCCTTAGCAGCTTCCTCATCTACCTGGCCCAGGAGACCCTCGTGGCCCGACCCCCAGTGGCCCCCCTCCTCCCAGCGCCCCCCCCGTCAGGCCAGTCTGCCCTCTCCCCCCATGGTGTCTCCTCCTTGCCCCTCCCACACCACCCCTCCTCCCTCACATCCCCCACTTCCTTCCCCGGAGTCTGCTCAGAGCCCACTGCTCCCTGCGTGGAGGCTCACCCCCCCATCAGCACCCAGGCTTGTGCGCCTCCCCACCCTGTGTGGCCTCTGTGAGGGTGGGGTCCATCTGCTTCGATCTCGGGTGTGTCCTCCTGGGCATTTGCTGGACTTCCTTCAGTGAAGATGACCCGCTGTGACAAAGGACAGGCCCCTCCTCATACCAGGGTGCCCTGTGAGGCCCCTAGGTCCCAGGACTGGTCAGCGATGGGCTGCAGCGGCACTGCCCGCTGCCCGGGCAGAATGTCACCACTGCTATCTGGGTCAGGCTGTGGGAGCCCTGAGCCAGCTGGGCCAAGTCACGTGGCCGCCGGCCGCCCAGAGGCCTCCGTGCTGCAGCATCTTCGCTCGCGTGGGCGGGGCAGGACCGGGCAGGGTGGCAGGGGCAGAAGGAACGGACGTCCCACTGTGCGCTAAGGACGTCCCACTGCGTGTTAAGGCGGCGCTTCCGGCCACGAACGCGATGCGTGCGACTCCAGGAAGTTGGAGACGCACAGCGGAGCGTCAGGTTTCGATGGCCCTCGCGCTGCTCCCTGCGGGGTGAGCCCGCCGAGGACGCGCCCTGGGCGGCTGTGCTGTGGGGGTCAAGGCCTGTCGACGAGCTCGGCTTGGTTAAAGTTCCTCCTGCGATCAGTGATGCTTCAGGGCTCCAGCAACACGCTTTCGCCATTTAAAAATTTGTGACGTGGTGACACCCGTCTTGGTAGGTGTGTGGTACTTGCCTGCTGGGGTGCAGGGTACCACACGAACCCCTGAACCCCTCTCAACTTAGGATGACAGTGGGCAGCGTGTGGCCAGCCGAGGGCTGCGGTCCGAGAGCCATGTGCAGGGCCCACCCCATCACCCCGAGGACACAGTGGGCCATGGCGTCCTTGCCGGACGCCCCGCGTCCCGTCCCCCCATGGGCGTGTCGTCCCAGGACCCGGAGTGGCCTGGGCTCTTCAGCGAAGGTGCCTGACGCCCGGGGACAGGGCCCTCACGTCCCTTGTTCCAGTGTCCGGCCTGTGCGGCGTTTTTTGGTTTTGCTTGTAACATTCAGCTAATTTATTTCCAGACTTCTTACCATACACGCGTTTTAACCACGTCGATGTAACTTTCTGCGTGACTCACAGAATCTCGTTTTTCTCGACGTAGTGATCCGAGCACGTCGTTGAACACACGCTGTGAGTACCGGCTTTCTAAAAAATGGCGAAATAAACCGTCGTGTGGACTTACTGTCAGAGACCCACGGCCCAGGAGCCAGGTCCACTTTTTTTAACCCGAAATTTACCGTGTCACGTCACCCCTCCCTGCTCCTGCTCCTGTCTCTGTGGGCGTGGCTTCTCTGGGTCCTCCCGAGTGGAATCCCATGGTGTTCATCCCTCTGGGACTGGAGTATGTCACTCAGCGTTTGTCCTCAAGGTCCATCCATGCTGTGCAGGTGTCCGGTCTCCTCTCCCTTTAAGGCTGAATCATATTCCGCCGTGTGGATGGACCCCATTTAGTGTATTGTTCATCTGCTGAGGCAGGGGTCCCCAACCCCTGGGGCCTGGCCCGGATCCGGGCCGCACAGCAGGAGGTGAGCGTCAGGCAAGTGAGCTCAGCGTCATCTGTATCTGCAGCTGCTGCCCAGCGCCGGCATCGCCGCCTCGGCTCCGCCTCGGGTCATCAGGCCTCAGATGCTCACAGGAGCCCTGGACCCTGGTGCCACCAACGCTGGGGACCGCTGGCTGCGGGACATCCAGGTGGTTTCCACACTTTGGCAGTTGTGAATGACGCTGCTGAGAACGTGGTGTGCAGACACCCGTCGTGGCCTCTGCTTATAGCTCTTCTGGGGACGAGCCCTGAGTGGGGCTGGTGGTCACGTGGTAATTCCATTTATACGTCTTCGAGGGGCCACCGCGCCGTTTTCCACTCCCGCCGGCCGCGGCCGAGGACACCGTTCCCCGCGTTCTCGCCGGCCGTCCCGGGAGTGTGGACTGCAAGCCGCTGGGGTCCTGGCCGCCCCTCTCCAGCGATCAGTGATGCTGGGCGTGGCGTCCTGCACGCTGGCCACGTGGGTGTCATCTCGGGATGGGCGGCCAGGGACGTCCTCGGCCCTTTGTCAGTCACGTCGTCTGCTGGTTTTAATGACAGGCTGCAGGCCACGCGGGTCGATCTTAGCTGCTCTGTTTGAGCCGCCGCCGGCCGCGGGGAGGAAGCGAACGTCCAGGCGCGTGGAGCCAGGTCCGGGGCCGTAGCGCGACCGTGTCTACACGGGGTGGGGACGACTGTGCTTCTTTCACTTCTTTTTGTGTTTTCCGAGTCTGTAATCAGACTTTTTACAGCACAGAAATTCCCTGGGAAGGAGGAGACTTGCGTGGCGTGGAAGGTCTCGCATCCGGAGGCGCTTGGCATCTGTCTGCGAGGACGCCTCCCCGTCCTTGCCGCCAGCGGTGGCCGCCCTGCAAGCAGCTGGCAGGCATTGGCCGACAGTTGCCTTGTCCCCCAGGCGCTTGTCCTGTGGATCTGGCCGGTAGCAGCCGCCTGGCGACTTCTCGCTCGTCTGTGTCCGGCCCTCGGCCTTTCTGGAGCAGCCACTGGGCGGTCAGGGGAAGGCCGTGGGTGGGCAGCAGCGCCTTCGCGTCCGAGCCTCTGGACCCGAAGTGGATCAGGTGCACCTGAGGCTTGTGATCGACTCGGGGCTCGACGGCGTGAGCTTCGCGTGCGCGCTCTGGGACCTTAGCAGCTGTTTTCGCATGAAGGGACCTTTCGCTTTATCATGTTCAAGTGTCGAAGGCCGGTCCATCCGAGGGAGCCGGGAGCCCTCGTTTTCAGGGCGAGGGGACAGGCTGCAGCGCGTACAGAGCGCAAGCCTCAGGCCCTTGGTGCTCAGACAGGACACTCGGGGCGCTGCCTGGGGGATCCTGGCGAGACATTAAGAATCAGTTCAGTATCCTAAACATTACGGACTCAGCCGCCTGTCCCTGCCCCCTGCCACAGGGGCCCATGTGCCACCCCGCTGCTGGTTACAGACCCACCGGAGACCAGGTGGGGGCTTGTATGGGGGTGGGGCACAGAAATGCTGCCACCCGAGAGGCGGAGTGGGACCTGGGGCCCCAGGTGGGGTCAGCACCTGCCCCCGAATGTGCCTCCTCCCGGGTGCAGATGGGTGTGGACGGCTGGGTGCTGTGTGGACGGCTGCGATGGTTGTGGGTGAGTGGACAGGTGTGGGTGCTGTGTGGACAGTGTGGACGGGTGTAGATGGGCCCACCCCCACCTCTCCCTTGTCCCCCGCCGTCCGCTGTGCAGCCCACAGCCTCACATCTGAACCTGGCCTTATACTCAGGTGGTGGAGTGTGGTGCCCAGGGTCCCCTGGGTCCCCCAACCTGCCCCGTGTGGGGGCCCTCTGAACAGGGCCGAAAGTACGCAGGACCCCGACCTACCCCGTGTGAACCCCCCAGGCAGGGCTGGCCATGGAGGACCCCGACCTGCCCCGTGGGGGCCCCCTGAGTGCAGCGTTGGCAGCAGCGAGTTCTCAGTGCCGTGAGGCTGCTGCCCCCTACAGGGCCGCGTGGCCCGGCCGTTCCCCCCGCGCCCCTTTCTCTGGGTCTGTCTGTTGTGGGGGTCGGTGGCTGCCTGTAGCAGCTTCCCTGGAAATGGCCCTAGTGTTGGAGGGACGGTCACTGGGCCCCTCTGACCTCGGGAGGGAGGTGCATCAGTGCGGGACACCGGGCACCGTGTCCTCTGAGGGCCCTGGGCGTGAGGAGGGGGCTGGGAGGAGCCCCGAGGCCCGGGTCCCACAGGGGACTTGCTGTTCCGTGTCCTGCCCGCACAGCTGCCTCGGCATGGAGGGCGTGCGCCGGGTCATGGCGTGGACACGGCGGGGTGTGCGGCTCATGCTGGGGGCACACGGAGCCAAGTCGGGGCGCGAGGAACGTGGCAACCTGCTTCCGTGTCTGTCTGAGTTCGGGGCCCTCGCCCCCCGGGTGACCCTCCCAGCTTGTCGTGTGCCTCCCGTGCTGCACGCTCTCGCCCGTGAAGGGGAGCGCTGGCCACGCGGCAGGCCCACCGCCGCTGCGGCTCAGTCATGGGCGCCGTGCTCCCCACGCCTCCACGGCGGGCCCACCGCCGCTGCAGCTCAGTCATGGGGCGCCGTGCTCCCCACGCCTCCACGGCGGGCCCACCGCCGCTGCGGCTCAGTCATGGGGCGCCGTGCTCCCCACGCCTCCACGGCGGCTCCTTCCCGTCTCCCGGCTCGGCTGTTCTTGGCCTCGGCCTCCTGTTTCTTCGAGCTCAGTTTCGATCTCTTTCTTTCCCCTGCCCATGGAGGTGCTGCCCTCGGTCCCCTGCACCCCCTTAGTGTGGCCCCCTCCTCCGACGAGCAGCTGACACCAGTCGCCCGCCTGGCCTGCAACGCCCTCATGCTGTTCCACGGTCCCGGGTTTGGGCTCCTGGGTTTGTCGGTCACCCGGATCCCAGCCACATTTCCCCCGGGTCCCGGGTCGCCTGAGCCCCGGCCACACCATCTCTGGGGTGCACCTGTGCCCTGTGTTCTCGCTTCACACGGCACGTGACATCCTCGGGTTGAGAACACGTCACTGCTTTCCAGGTCCTTTGTGGTTTCCGGGACGGCCCGGCTCCGTGTCCCGAAGCTCCCGGGCCCAGGCCGTCCATCAGCGTCCCTCCTGTAAGGGGCGCCCACGCTCCTGGCAGGAGCCCAGCGCCGTCGTGAGCGCACGGGGGCGGCCAGCCCTCCGTGGTCTGGGATGCGGGCAGTGCCCGGCGCCCGAGTGTTTGGTGCCCGCTGCAGGTCTGTGGGAGTGAGGCCACTTAGGAAGCACAAAGGGGTGACCATTCTCGACTGACAAGGACGAGAAGGATGTGACTTGCCTCCCGGGCACTCGTCCACTCCATCAGTGTCCGAGGTGGCCTGGCCCCGCCCTGAGGGCGACACTGCCCAGCCGACACTCCTCCCCAGCCCTCTTCTCCCTGGCGCCCACATAATGACAGTACCAGGCCGGCCTTGTCGCCGCTGGCCATGGCCTGGTGCTCTCACCTGCTGTCCATGTGGGGCCCGGGGCTGCCAGGGCTGGGGGCTCCCGCAGGGGCCAGGCCAGGGCCTACCCTCCCAGGGAGGCAGGTGGGGGTCACCTGGACAGAGGACACTGGCCAGCCCTGTGTCCAACTCCCTGGTGGGCCAGGTGCTGTGGTGAAGGGGCTGCTGCGTTTCTTCCTCCTGAACCCTGTGGCTCGTCCCCCGGTCCGGGCGGACAGTGTCCAGGTCCCGAGGGACTTACGCCGGCTCTGAGGCCGAGTGTCCGCAGCAGCTGCGGTGCTCAGGCCTGACCGCCAGGCGGCTCAGAGCACAGATACTGGGCCGTGACAGACCCTCGCCTTCCGCTCTGTGGCCCTGGCGATCACCCCTCTGGGCCCGGGTGTCCTCAGGTGGCCGACGCGGTCACGTGCAAATGGGCAGCAGCGTGTGAACGCACTGGGCGCCCCGCCTGTCTCCAGCAGCACGCGTCGGGCAGCGAGAGCCCCGGAGGCTTCCGTGCTGACGCTGTCACTGTCACCGCGGGAACGGCAGTGGGCCTGGCGCCAGGGGCAGGTGGAGGACGAGGCGCGGGGACGTCTGGGTGGGGGCCGGGGTCCCGTGCGGGGGCCGGGTCCGCTTGCTGGGCTCCGGCCTTTCCCTCGCAGAGGCCCCGGGGCGGGTCCACTCGACCTCAGTCTCCGCTGCAGCCTCAGCCGGCGCGTCCCCCGGCCCCGAGTCGCTGCGGGGGGCCCGGCCGGTGTGCGGGAGCCGCTCCTTGCACGTGTGCTGCGTTCTGCAGCGTTGGGGGGAAGAGCCGTCGAAAGGCGGAGTGTGTGGTGCCACGCAGACCTGCTCGTGCGAGTTGTCGCACAGGTTGGTTCTGACAGCGCCTGTCCCCGAGCAGGTCCCGTGACGTCACGCGGGCTCTGCCCTCCTGTTGCCGCTGCTTCCTGCCCCCTGCGGGGAGAGCAGGTTGCTCTGATGCCCGCGCCTCCTCCCGGGTCCTGGTGACCGCGGGTGGCACCCTGACCGGCCCGGGGCCCTGGCCCTCGGCGGCCTGACGTGCACCCAGCACCCCCCTTGTTGCTGCCACCTGGGGGGGAATTTGCTAGGTGGACATGGGAGCAGCAGAGCCACCACACAGGCTGCCCCTCCTCGTCCCCAGGAGCTGGTGGCCTTGGGGAAAGTCTGCCCCACGGGCCCGGTGACCGCCTGCGCGTGACCCCGTGTGCCGGGCGTGTGGCCGCACTGAAGGGCCAGTTGTCTTAAATTCTGCAGTGACGGGATCCTCTGGGCTGACGGGGGATGCAGAGGCTGTGGCGGGTTCCTGATCTCTGTTCCCAGGAGCAGGCGTCCTCGATGACAGGACAGAGAGGCCGAAAGCCGGGCCAGGCCCCTCGGGTCGCTCAGTTGCCTTGGGGACCGAGGCCCGGTGAGCGGCTTCCCGCTGGGATGTGGCCCTGTGACATGTGGGCCTTCAGGCCATTTCTCCAAACTTGAGACATGCTTCCAGGAGAACGGGCACCTGGAGGTGGGCGCCCCCCACCCCACCCCCAGACGGGAGCAGCCCCCAGACTCCCCCTGTGCTCACGGGGAGCTGGACACTGAGAGGGCCTGTGGAGCCATGCCACCCTCAGGCAGGACCGAAGAGACCAGGCTGTGGCCGAGGTGGCCCGATTCCCCCAGCCTCTGGCCGACCCCCACTCCTGCCCTGCGGCCTCTGGCCAGTTTGCGGCTGAAGCAGGTTTTCAACTCTGAACCATCCATGCCAAACCCACACAACCGATGCTGAAACCACAGATGTCCCCGGCCGCCAGGTGGCACAGACCACAGATGTCCCCGGCCCCCAGGTGGCACAGACCACAGATGTCCCCGGCCTTCGGGAGGGCGCCCCACCGGCAGTGCTCTGTGCTCTCGGATAGGCCGGAAACAAGGCCTGAGCTGCTTTAAACCTCGTGGCGAACGCCGTGTCTGTCGTGATCCGGGCTTTGCCAAGAGATTCTGTTGGAGAAGGCCACCCTGGAGCCACAGCTCCGTGTGACACTCCTCCCTCCCCCCACACACACGCTGAGTGGCCAGGATAGTGAATCAGGCAATCGGCGTAAAATCACTAATGGAGGGGCTGTTAATCCACCGTGTGACGTTGTCCCCAGCCTGGCATTCCGGAAAGTTCTTCGTAGGGCCCTGCCGTTCATTCCGTAGTTCATTCGTGTGTTCATTCTGCGTACTCCAGCGGTGGCCCCTGGGTGCCGGGGCTGGGCGGGTGCTGGGAGGGCTGCGACCTGTAGGACACACCCCTGCCGTCCCCGTTGACACGCAGTTATGCACGACCAGACAGGCAATGAAAGTTCCAAGTCGTGCTTGACGTAGGTGGCCGTCACCGCGGAGCCAAGACAAACACTGTTGGGGCAGGCGTGGCTGGTCCCCTGGTCCCAGGAGGGCCGGGGTGATGACCGTGAGGTGAAGCGCAGAGGACGTGGCGCCTGGCCAGGGAAGGGGGTGGGCCGGGGGTTCTTCGGGTGTGGGGCCCCGGCCGCAGGGACGGTGGCCGTTAGGGGAACGGGGAGGCCCCCAGAGACAGAACAGCCTTGAGAGGCGAGGGCGGGGCCCGGGTGGGCGCTGCACGTGAGTCCCCGTCCCTCGACAGTTGTGCACCCTGTGAGCCTTTGGGGAGTCGTTCAGCGAGACCGAAACCTGGCTGCGACCCGTTCCCGCCCTGATCATGTCGAGCTCAGCGGTTTCCCGGCAAGGACAGAAAAGGCTTTTGCAGCACGTTTTCAAAGTAATGAGCATGGGCAGAGGGTGCCTCTTGGGAAAAGACAAGCCTCGATCCTTCCGCGGTGCCGTGAGCTGCGCCCACTGGGTGTGACCTGAGAAGGCTGCTTTGAAGTAGCTCATTAAAGCCAGAGTTGTTCCTTGTCTCCTCCAAGACCCCAGGGTGTCCCCAGCACAGTAATTACAGATCCTCACACCCTGCACCCTGCCCGAAGGCAGACGAGGCTACCTCCTCGCCCACGCCGACCCTCCTTGCCCACGCCGACCCTTCGCCCCCAGCGGGCGCTGCTGCCTTTTGCCTGATTTGGTTTTATTTTGTAGTGATAGAGGTTGTTTTGTTAAAATCATTTCAAAATCTGCCACATGGAAAAACATGCAGGTCAGGGGGACCATCTGTAGAAGCCAAGGGTTCCACAGAGGCAGCAGCTTTTGTGCTGACATGTCTCACTTTGTCACCCTGCTCACCTGACGGTCACCAGCTGCGGTTTGCAACCTCCCCTCTGTCCCCGTGTCCAGATCTAAATGTCACGTCCTATCCTCTCTGAGGATGACCTTATCCTGATGCTGGCTCCCTGGCGTCAGCTCCGTGGCCGAGGATGTGGGCGACAGGTTGCCACGGGCAGTTGGTAAGGCGGGCTCCCTCGGGGAGCGGTAGGCAGAGAGAGCCAGGCCATCACTCAGGGGTGTGGGGAGGACATTCTGTGGACAGGCCTTTCCCCAGCTCAGGAGCCCAGAGGCCACTTGGGGTGAAGACTGGGGCCTCCTGGGGGATGGGAGAGGCACGCCAGGCTCTGCCCACGGCACCTGCCTTTCCTCTGGCCCCCTGGACCGCTGACCAGTGGGAGTGTCCAGGGCCTGCTCCACGTGACCTTCTCTCACTTTGCAGGAGACATGAGACACTGTCCCCACGAGTGTGCCTTTCTTCCTGTGCCCCACTTCCTAAAATGAGTGGGACAACGAGGACATGGTCACTTTATTTTATAAAAGGACATTAAAATGGAGCCTCTTTATAGCGCAATCCAGGGGCCCCGGGCCTCCCTGCTGCCTCCTAAGCCGGCACCCTGTTTCCGACCTTGGGGTCCCCCTCACGCTGCCTAAACCCCTGAATCTGAATTCAGTGGTGACAAGCACTTTTCCCCAGTAAATTCCTAAAACCTTTTGAAAGGCTTAATTTCGAAGAGAAACAGGCCCGTTTTTGTGTGCTTATACTAATGCTGTTTTGAATCTCAAACATAATTTAAGAAATAAAAAGAAAAAAAGACACTGGCCAAGTTCCCTGACGGGGGAGGCCGGTGGGCGTCCCCCCCCGCCCCCCTCTTCCCGGTGGGCCCTGGACTCCCTGCGCTCGTGCCGACGCCCTCTGACTGCCCCTGGACCTTGTGAAACCGCAGACGCGACCTCCCACAGGGAGGCTCGGACTCACCTTACTATCCTTTTAGTTTGTTTCAGTCACTCACTCATTCATTCGTTCGTTCATTCTAGCTCAGCTGCCGAGACTATGAGCCAGGCAGCTCCAGCCGGGCTCGGCCTGTGCCGGTCACTCGCTGTCAGACCCAGGGCGGTAGACTTCAGCTCCCCGTGCGCCAGTCCCCTCCGTGTCAGACGAGGCCGTGGGAGTCTGCGTGCTGGCCGGCGGGAGCCCCCTTCCCCGCTCTGCGCTGCTCCCTCCCCAGCAGAGGTCGCGACACCCCCCTTGCTCGTCCCCACCTTGCCACGGTTTGACCAGCCCGTAAAACGGAAGTGTCAACGCTGCCTCCCGGGAGGCCTGTGAGAACCAAAAGATTCTATGTATCCTGGTCCGGAGCAGAATCCGATACGTGGTAGATACACGGTGAAAATGTAATGGATACATAGTGGAGACTCGTGGTAGATACAAAATAGATACATTGTAGATCTAAAATAGATACACAGGGAGACCCCGATACAGTAGCTCGTGTGTAACAGATACATAGTAGGTACATAATGGGATCGACACTGATGACTCACGAATGCCCCGGAGACCCCGCCAGTACCTGTGGGGTTCTTTTCGCGAGGGGGTTACGGCCGGGCTTTGGAAAAGCAGCCTGACTTCCTTTCCCGCTGTTTGCCTTCTTTTTACCGGACACAGAGCCAGTTCTCCTGCCCTGTGGGCGGAGGGGCATCGCCCGTGCTGGGCGACGGGCCAGAGCACGTCCTGGCTATGTCCAGCTGCAGGCCTTCCCCAGGCCCATCCCGAGCCCCGACCCAGGATTCTTTTTTTAATTTACGTTTTTTTCCTCAGGGTCTGGTGCGGGTCTTTCAAGGCCTGTCGCGTTTTTTGTTAGTTTTTGTTTGTTTGGGGCAGCCATAGGGTCCTACAGACTTCATTATTTTTTTTCTTTATTTCAACTTTATAGATAAGAGGTCACCCTCCCTGCCTCACTAAAGCACCCAGAAGTGGACGTGCACAGCCCAGAGAGGGGACTAACGG
The DNA here is from genome assembly GCF_902729225.1 of Pteropus medius. Classification (NCBI taxonomy): domain Eukaryota; kingdom Metazoa; phylum Chordata; class Mammalia; order Chiroptera; family Pteropodidae; genus Pteropus; species Pteropus medius. Next base: position 795,764 of record NW_024346980.1, read on the forward strand.
CCTTCGAACGTGTGCTGGCACTTTAGGCCAGCAGGTGACCAGGGACGGGGAGCCTGTGGGGCTTGCACAGGCCTCAGAGGGAGCTGGGGTGTGGGGCAGGTGTCAGGAGCCCGCGGCCTCACTTAACAGGCAGGGCTTCCGGTCAGCCCTGGAGCGAAGTCAGCGCAGTAGTCAGCTGCTGTGGTGTCGGAGTGGGTCTTGTCACAGGAGTGTCCAAGTGAAATGGGTTTGGGTAGGTCATCGGTGGCTGGGAGCTGTGAGGAGGAGCAGGGCCGGTTCCCCTGGGAGCTGCCGGTTCCCCTGGGGGCGATGCCTAGGCGCCGTTGGGCCATTTATTAGCTGTGGATGAGAGTCCTCCCTCCAGGGTGGACAGGACTGTCCGTGGGGCGGGGATGAGTCCTGAGGGCAGTCCCAGCGTAACAGTGGGATGAGGTCATCTCCGTGTGGGTCGTGCTGTGTGGGGACACCGCCGTGTTCCTCCCCGTTCGGCTGGTTCCTGAGGCCAGAGGGCCATGGGCTCCCCCACCCCGTAGGCAGAGCCCCCTTCCCCCGGAGCAGCAGTGCCCAGAGGTGCGAATTGCTTTCTTGTTTTCTCAAAGAGCTTTTGAAATGTGAAGATTCTGGGCGCACACAGAAGCAGACAGAATCGTGTCATGCAGCCTCACGCACCTTCACCCAACTCTGCTCTTAGCTGCTGGCCGACTGTACCCCCTCCCCCCAGCCCCGAGTCCCACACAGTGCATCATCCCTGAATGTTTCAGTGAAGATCCCTAAAAGGTCCCGTGATAGCACTATGTCACCAGATAGAGAGCGAATATTCCAGTCTCCCCAGCTGTCTCAATCTCTTTTAAAAAGGTTTGTTTTCAAATCAGTTAAAGCAGGACAGGTGCCTGCAGTCAACGGTTGCTGGAGTCATAGAGGCCAGAGCTGGCGTCGGTCCGTCCCCAGGGGTTTTACTGTGTGACACGGCACCACGCCAACGCTGCCGAGCCACCACCGAGTGTGTGTAGTTGCGTGTCATTTTATCACGTGGGTGACTGATCAAGACGCAGAATGCTCCGTCTACGCAAGGACCTCCCTCGTGCTGTCCCCTGGTCCCTTACCCTGCCGGCCGCCCCCCTGCTCTCTGTCTCCATGATGCAGACGTTTCGAGAGTGTCACACAGTGGGATCGCGCGGTGTGTGGTCTTTTGGGGTCGGCCTCTCGCACGAGCAGACGCCCTGGAGATTCGTCCAGGGGGCTCGCGTGTGTCTGAGTCGGCTTCTTGCTGTGTCGTGCTCTGTGCTGTGCCTCAGCTCCCGGGCTCAGCCGCTCACCGGCCAGGTGACACCGGGGGGCTCCCAGGCGTGCAGCAGACGCCCTTCTCTCCCCCGTGGCACGTCCCGCGAGCCCCCCACAGGCCGGTTCCTCTCCTTCCTGCAGCTGCACACAGCCCCACATTCTTGTCGCCTGCATGTCCTCGGTCCCGGCAGGTGGCTGCTGTGCTGCCGGCATTCATGACGGTTGGAACAGATACGTGGACAGGCTACTGGAAGGAGGCAGGGGGGAGGAGGGAACCGGCAGCGGCTTCGACGGCCGCGGCCAGACGTGGGCATCTGCGGGTGCGAGGCCCCCGGCGTGGCCCGGCGCTGGCCTGTCAAAAGCGTCCATGGTTGGCGCAGAGATGCTGAGGGTCTGTTGTCACACCTGCCCCTCTGACTGACCTCCACCTCCCTCCTACAGGGCCTGGTGATGATACCGGACCCCCCAGGCCGCCCTGGGTCATCTCTGTCTCGGGTCCTCAGAGTAATCGCACCTGCGAAGTCCCTTTTGCCTCGCGAGGCGGCACATTCTCAGGTTCTGGGACTGGGACGGGGTCATCTCTGGGGGCCGATATTCAGATGGCCACAGGCGCTTCCAAGCGCGCTGGTGTCGGGGGTTTCTGAGGCCCAGACGGAGGGCGGGAGCCCGGGAGCCACCTCCAGCTCCCCTGGGGACCCTCGGCCTGGGCGGCCTCAGTTTGCTCATCTGTGGTGTCCACCCCCAGCGATTGTCCTGATGATCAAATGCAAGTTAACATGCTAATCACAACCCCAGGAGCGGGCCGCACCCAGGGCGGTGGACAGGGCGGTGGACAGGCCAGCAGACGGCAGGGGTGGGGCTCGTGCACTGAGACCCCGCGTGCTGGGAGCCACATGGGGGTCGTGGGGGAGTCTGCTGAGGGCTGGCTGGGTGCGGGCAGGAGGTGAAGGCTGAGCTGTGAGTCCAGTGACATCCAGAGGCAGAGTCGGTCCTGGGCACTGGCCAGGGCTGTGGGGAGTGCGGATTTCTGTGGGGACAGCCGGACGGGACTGGGCGTTTCGTCAGGGTTCCCACAAGAGACCAAGCTAGCACAGGTGGGCGTAGCATGGACACCGGTCACATTCCGGCCGGCAGGACTTGGCCACTGCCCTGCTGGCGTCCTCAGAGGGGTTCCGCCTTCACTTGGCACCTCTTTGGGGTCCTGAGGCCTGGGTCACAGCTGCGGGGAGAGGTGGAGTGTCTGGCCTGGCACTGAGGTCCCTCGATGCCCTTGGTCACTGCCCACCCTCAGACCATCACAGGACACACCCTGTGTGGGGGGGGGGGCCGGGCCCGGGGAAGGGGGAGGCCGCCATGAGGAGGGCAGGGCCGGGCTGGTGAGCACCAGGAGAGGGACAAAGCACATGGCAGGCGTGAGGGGCGCTGGCGTCTCAGAAGCTCGCGGCCACCTGGGCCTTCCCCTCGGGGATCGTGCCCAGCACAGTGCGTGAGGTGGCCGTCTGGCCCCAGCCCTGGCCCCGGGGGACCAGCATCTCTAGCTACGTCGCATGGGCTGCTTCCGCCCCAGCGCCCGGCGGTCAATAGAACACACTGAGCAGGTGAGGGCGGGAACCACGTGTCAGCGTGGCTGGGCCCTTTCGGAAGGTTCCAGAACACCCAGGTGGGCCCTGTGCTGTGCAGCCAGACGCGGTCAGCACGGTTCACTAGGTGGATGTGGGGGATGGCCGCCTGGGGTGGTGCGGTCGGAGCACGGGGGCCACCTGCCGGATGGAGGGTCCTGGTGCCTGTGGACCAGGGCTGGTGGGGTCAGTGGAAGGTGGGCCTTGGGCCTGCCATGACCTTGGGAGGGTCAGCTGAGCCGGCTACGGAACTGCTGGGGTGTGGGGTCACTGCAGCCCCGCGGGCAGCCTCCCCAGCCCAGCTATTGTGAAGGGCCTGGAGGTCGGTCTGGTGAGGCCTCTTCCTGCAGACACGGAGGGAGCCAGAGCGAGCTCCTGAGGGTCCCTCCTAAGGACACTGGTCCATGGGGGGGCAGGGACACCCCCCGGCCTCATCTCCCCCAGTCACCGCCCAAAGGCCCTGCCTCCCAACACTGTCACACGGGAGGGGGGGCTCCAACCTGAGTTTGGGGGACACGGACATTCGTTCCGTAACAGACGGCATGCTGGGAAAAGAAGAGACCGAGACGATATTTTGGGGACCACCTGGGGGTCCAGGAGAGGGCGACACAATAGCCAGGACAGGGTGTGGGGCGGGCGTGAGCCAGGGAGCCGGGGCAGGGGGACCAGTGGTGAATGGGGGCAGGGGAGCCGCCAGGGTCAGTAGGAAGCTGGGGCAGGGGCAAGGGGGCGGGGATTCAGGGAAGATGGGGTGTGACTGGAGCTGAGTCAGGGCTGGAAGGACAACAAGGAGGGGAGAGAGGCAGGACCATCTCCTGGGTCCACACTTTCTGGCTTCAGATCGGCTCGGAGGGGCTGGCTTATCCCCAAGCCCCTCACCTTGTCACTCCAGGCTGCCACCAACCTGGATTCTGGGGACACTCGCCCTTCAGCCCTGCCCCCCCCTAACTCACCATTCGACCCTCGACGCCTGCTGGGACATCAGCGCCCTGGCCAGACCCTCCGAGCCCCTGATGGCGGTGGGGGTTCCATGCCCTTTCCCCACACCCTGCGACGTGAGTCTCAGCCTCGGGGTTTACAAACATTTGGCCGGTGTGCGTGTCCGGCCTCCTGTCCCACCATCTGTCCATCTGGAGTTCCCAAAGTCCCACCCACATGGAAAGGGCCCGTGCAGGGCGGGGGGCAGGACAGGTTCCTTCCAGAGAAGCTGGGGGCCGCCCTCCCTCCCTGGCTTCCGCCGGTTCCGGGACGAGCCTCTGCTCCCCCGCGCTGCCGACACCGGGCGCGTCCTGCAGGTCTGTGCGTCCCAGTTCCGCTGGCGGCATCTTTTTCTTTTTCAGCGGAGCATGGGACACGGGCGTTCCTGCCGGTCGGCCTCGTAGGGGGGATGGAGAATGGGGAAGACGGGCTGGCCTCGGGCAGAGGGAGGGGCGGGGTGTGGACACGGGGGTGGCCGTGACCCCGTCCTTGCAGCGGGGTGATTCCGAGGGCGGCGGGTCTGTGGCACGGCCCGGGGAGACGGAGCAGTCATCGGCGTTGAGAGGGGGAAGGGACGCGGCACCCGAGTCTGAGGACGGCGAGGTGACGGCGTGACGTGTGGCGAGGGCGGGGGAGGGAAGCGGCCGGGGGTGCAGCCCAGTGACCATCCGTGGCCCGGGAGTCGGGCGCCACCAGGCGAGGGCCCTGAGCGGCTGGCTTCGGCAGAAGAGGCACAGGTGACGTGTGGCCTGAGTGGCTCGTCAGTGGCGTGCAGCGGGCACACGAGCGTGTTGTTAGCGGGCAGTCTGCGATGCCGGGGGCGGATGGGAGGACAGTCCCACTTGGAGGGGGTGATGGTGGCCATGCGGTTCCCTGGGCCACGAGCCAGACTCCCCGGCCCAGCGCCCCGTGGAGCCTCGATGGCGGCCGGGTTTGCCGTGACGGTGGGCGCGTGAGCTTCCGGCACCTGTGTTAGGAGTGACACACGCCTGCGTCTGGCGAGCAACGAAGCCCTCGGGGCGTCAGGAGTGCTCAGTCTTGCTGGACAGACACAGAGGGGTGGACGCAGGTTCTTTGTAGAAGCGGGTTTTTAACGTAGCGGTCGGTACCTTCTGCGCATGGGCCCTGAGCGTCCGCGTGCAGCCGGCCGAGGGCGGGACAGGTGGGCGACACGCTCGGCGGCCGTGCTGCTGGCGGCCGGTCCGCGGCCCTCTGTTCCCCGACCCCTCCCTCTCTCCGTTTTCAAACTGAAATAAAGATCCCATCAAGGGTGAACTCCAGAGTGTTCGGCTGGGGGGTTTTCACAAAGGAACCCTTCCAGCCGGCCAAGGCGGAGCCCCCGCCCCCCTCCCTGTCCTTTGCTTGTCTCTGGGCTGTTTCTCGTGGGTCCTCCAGGACCCCAGCCAGTGTCCCGTGGGACAGCGCAGTGTCGGGCGTGGCCCTGGTTTCTCGTCCCCTTGGCTGGATCACAGACAGTGGGACAGTCCCCACGACCTCCCCACTGTCCTCTAGAAGGTCCAGTCTTCGGCTTCTGCCGATGGTGCTGCGTGGACGGGCCTGGCCGCGGTGCATGTGCCTTGTGCCGGGGCAGCCGCATGGACCACGGGGTCCAGAGTCCGCAGGGGTCCACAGGGGTCCGCAGGGGTCCGCAGGGGTCTACTTGCACGCTCGGCAAGCGGGGGCTTCCTCTTCGATGGCCCTGCAGCTGGAGCCTCTCAGCACCTAGCGTTTTGCAAGGGGAGCAGGTGTAAGTGCGCCAGGCTGTGGCCCGGCTCGCCTGTCCTCGTCCCACGGGGGTAGGCGTGTTCTCACACCCGCGAGGCTGCGTAGGACCCGCTTTCCCGAAGTGCCCATCGTGGGACCCGGTTGCTCAGGGCAGTCGACTAAGGCGCTGGCCTCGCCCGGTGATGCGTCCCAGCTCTTCACATGTTTGGGGCTTGGGTTCCGTGACTGTCACAAACGACCTCCCTCACCCAGCTCCCCGCCGAGTCCCAGGTCCTGGCGGCTGCCTTGGCCCAGAGCAGGAGCCCTGCGTGCCAGGGGACACTGCATGTGGCCCGGGGACAAGGTCACTGAGTGCCAGCTGATCTGGGAGCACTTACCGAAGAGCCGGTCTTTGCCCCCTGCCTCCCAGCAGCGTCCCTGTCACACGTTAGGTGGCCATCTGTGCGGGGCCCGTTTCTGGGCTCCGGTCCCGCGGGTGGCCGTGCCGACGGCGCGTTGGTAATGACTGCGACATCCATGTGGTGAGCCTTTGGGGTTGCTTTCGGTGTTGACAGGCGTGTGCGCGTCACGCCGACCCCTCACCCCGCCAGCCCAGGACGTCGCCCGCCAGGCCCGGCACTGGCTCTGCAGGCTCCCTCAGGTTTCTGCGGCACATGCCGTTTGCCAAGGAATGAGCGTTTTGTAACGTCGGGATTTCACACGGAAGTGCGCTAGCCTCGTAAAACTAATTCAGCTTCTTTCAGTGCTCGGGAAGTTTTCACATAAGATCACTCTGATTTCTAACTTATTTACTTGGAAGAATTTACCAGTAAAGGCCTGGGAGGCTGCGGTTTTCTTTGTGGGAACGTTTTAAATTCTAGGTTTGATTTTTAAATAGAGATCAACTGTTCAGATTTCATATTTCTCCTTTTGCCAGCCCTAGTGCGTTGCGTTTTTGAGGATTTCTTCGAAGTCTGAAGGGTATTTATTCTCTTTAAAAATATCTGTAATACCCGTGAGTATTAAACTCCCATTGGGGGTTTGTCCTCCTTTTAATCGTTCGTGTTTCTTCGCGTGCTCTGTGCTGTGCGAGGTGCAGGTTCTGGCCCACTTTGCCTTCCTCTTGAACTGACACTCTGTTAGCCAGAAACGTCGCTCTTTGCGGCGAAAACCGTCATGGCGTTGACGTCCCCGGGGTCCGGAATCGGCGTCTCTTCACCAGGCCGGCGCGGGGAGCGGGGAGCTCGGTGTTGAGACGCTGTTTTCTCCCTCGTCTTCCCGTCAACGTTCCTGCAGTGCCTGCGGGGACGGCCGCTCTGGGCGGAGGTCGGTCGCCGTGGCCTCCCCCCGCGGCCGTCCGTCCGTCCGCGCGCCCCGGCGTCAGGCTGCCGCGTCTCCGCTGAGGCCTGTCACCTCTCCGTCGCTCCGTCACCGGCCTGCTGTTTTCTTTGGCCAAGCGCTGCTACCCGTTCCCCTTTCTGCGGCTCCGTTAGGTGCTGCTTCTAAACACATTTAAGATGTATGAATTCCGGCCGCCTGAGGACGTTAGGACGCACTCTGGGAAAGTACCGTAGGTCACCCTTTGGGTTCCGCAGATGCGGAAAGAGCCTTCCAAGGCCTCGGCTCTTTCCCTCATCGGCGTCCACGCTGTTGTTACGTGTGAGACTCTCGATCCATTTTAAAGCCCACGGTCGCCGCGCTGAAGCATTTTAAGCGCGTCCATTCAGACGGCCCGTCCCCTCACGCTTCCTTCTTCCCAGGTGGCCGTGCTCCTGGCGACCACGTTCGCTAACTGCTTTCGGTCTCTGCGAAATGCCCTTTGTCGCCATTGTCCACGGGGTGTGACGTCTGGGTAGGCGGTGACATTCTCTGCATCGTCCATCGTCCTCGGGCTTTGTTTTCCCGTTGAGGGTAACGCCGCCTTTCTGCTCGGCCGCTCAGGAACGCTCCGTGCCCGCCGGCCGCCTGGCAGGCGCGGGCCCCGGACGTTTCCTGGCCGAGGGCGCAGAGCTCCTGCGCTCGGGCACCGCGTCTTCTGTCTCTGTTGCAAAACGCCCGTGAGTGTCGGTTCACCCCCGGCCGGGCCTCGCGGACCCCGTCCTCCCCCTCCCCCTCCTCCCGTCCGTCTCCCACAGTCTGGACCCTCCCCGCCGCCTCCCTCACGTGGTCTCATCTGCTCTTAAATCTCCCGAACCAGCGACTGCCACCACTCACCGTTCACGCTTGTGGTTGCTGAAACCCTAGGATTTCTAGAATGCGGGTCTTTTTTTTGATAGATTTCAGTTCACTGGTGAAATTCTCTCTCCCCTCGCTCTTCGAGTATGTTTGGGGATCCAATCACCTGAGAGTCCATCTCTGTTGACCGCTGAGTCGCATGCATCCGTTTCTCGGCCTGCCTGGTGATTTTTGATTGACTGTCAGACCCTGCGTTTGACTGTTAGCTTATCAGACCCCGCGACCGGCTCTCGGACCCGTGACCGCCTCAGCGACCGAAGCCGCCGGAGCTCCGAAAGATCTGACCTTCCTCACGGAAAGGTTTTATTTAATTCTGGCAGACGGAGTGTGGACAAGTCACCTAGACTCTGCACCTGTTTGTCACCTTCCTTTAATCTCGACGGGAAGGGTCGGGGGGTTCACCGGGACCCCGTCTCCAGCTTTTGACCCCCTGCACCGTGGGTCCGCCAGCCTCTCTGCTGAGCCCCGTCAGGCTGACGGCGGCTGCCCTGCTGGCCTCCTGGCCCCTTGTCCCTGGAGTCGTGTGGCTCAGGACGCAGCGGGGGCCTCAGGTCACCACGTGCTGGGTGTGAATTCACTCTCCACAGCTCCATGTCCTCTGGGGCCTGGGGAGGGCCCGTGGGTGGGGGTGGCACTGCCACCCCAGTGGACCTGGGGGCAGAACATCAAAGCCGAGGGGACATCCTTGAACCCGCGGGGCTGCGAGCTTGCCGGGAGCTGTCACCTGCCCTCCTTCCCCGTTGCCCCTTTCCAGGGGGTGGCCAGCCCAGGCCTGTCCTTTGGAAGCACGTGACTTATCTGGTTCCACAGTTCGGGATGGGGATCTGCCTCGGGGTGGGCACATGAGTCTCGCTGTCCTTGATTTAGGTGACATGTGAGCACTGATGTGGGCTTGGGGCTTTAGGGGCTGCTGGGATGGATGAATGTGTTCGCACGTGGGACCAAACAGGGTTCAGGCGCCGGGGCAGAGGGTTATGGACTGAACGTTCACGTGTCCCCCGTTTCCATCGAAGGCCTCACCCCTGTGTGATGTTAGGAGGGGGGCCCCACGGCGGGGTTCATGTCCTGATGAAGACCCCAGAGAGCTGTCCACCCTGTGAGCGTGGCAAGAATTCAGCGTCTGCGCACCAGGGAGGGGCCCCCTGGACCCAGCCCTGTACCCCGACCCTGGACCCCAGCCTCCAGACTGTGGGAAACGGCCGTCCGTTGCTCACGCCCCCGGTCTGTGCGTCTGTGGGGGTGGCCGGGGCTGAGACCACTCCTCAGCCTGGGTCGTCTCGGTCACCTGAGCCCCAGTTTCTGTCTCAGTGGGATTCCCACAAGTTCTAGGCCTTGCTCCTGTTTGGGAGTCAGCAAACACCCGAGGACACGCGGCGGCCGTGGGGACTCGTCCCTGCCCGACATCTCCTAGTCTGACTCGTGCTGGGTCCGCGACACCCGGACCTCGGCTCGCTGCTGATTCCGGCGTTCAGCGGCTGCTCTTGGCAGAGGGGCTGGACTGACGCCCCGTCCTCGGCCCGTCCGACCGCTTCCCCAGCACCTGGTCGCGGCCCGGCGTCTTCACCAGCACGTGTCACGGTGCTCTCGTTGGCGTGGCTTGGTGTTCTGCGCTGCGGGCGCCAGCCCAGGGTGTGGGACGTGACACCAGTCCCGTCCAGCACGGGAGGACAGTGAGTGGCTCGGAGCACTTTATATGTATGTTTACTTATTTAAGTGAATCCATAAGGGACAATTCTTAAGCAGGAACAGGTTGAGTTCAACGTGTATTTGCAGAAAATTTCTGTGTAGACTGTGAGAACGTTGGTCAGCCTTTCATTCAAACGTAACTTGACAAATCTGTATCTGTGCGATAAGAATTGTGGGACGGTCCAGCTGTGATGACCCAGCCCCTCCCTCCGAGGACATCGCCTGGGGCTGCGGGGCATCCGACGGCGGGGGGCACCTCTGAGCCCGGGGAGGCCCGCTCTGCCCGGGCCCAGGTGGGCGAGGTCTGTCCTCTGAGCCCCTCCGGGATGCGCTGACAAGGGCAGGTCTTCGGGTCTGTACGGCCGAGGTCGCCCCCGGCCCCGGGGTGGCCGCCCGTGGGCCGTACACGGCGCACCCGTGGAGTCCTCACGCGCCAACACCGGCCCAGGCAGGAAGGGCCCGCGTTCTCCAGCGTTTCTCATTAAAAACCCGCAGCCTGATCCCGGACACGTCCTCCGCGGCGGCCACTCAGCTGGGCTAGTGTTTGTGTGACAGCGAGGCCGTCACCTGAGACGGTCCAGCTGTGGGGGGCCCTGGCCTGTGGGGAGGAGCCTCAGCGGGTCCCCACCGTGAGACGCGTCCCCGCTCTGCCCCCTGGACCGTGACGGTCGCTGTTGTGGCCTCAGCAGGACTTTGGGTCCGTTTGGGCCACCAGGAGGGGCTGGCAGCTAAGTTCCCGTGGGAACCGCTGTCTGCCCAGTGAAGGGCGCCACTCTGGGTGGACCCCAGCAGGACGGGCGCCTCTCCCAGCCGCATGCCCCGGCCCAGAGGCTGGAGGCCGAGCGTCGTCCCCTCAGAGCAGGGGCCGGTGTGGTGGGCGCGGCCGCGGTGGCAGGCAGCTGGCCCGGAGTGACGTCCCCGCAGAGCGTGTCCGGACGGCCTGCCCGGGCTCGCTCGTCTTTCCTCGGCCACCGTCGGCGCCTGGACAGTGCCCTGCGCTGGGCGCCCACCCAGCCGGCAGCAACTGGGTGGCGTGCCCCCCCCCCCCATCTTCTCCAGGAGAGGGAGGACCCTGTCTGCAGCCCCGGGGCTGTCTCTGTCACATGACTGCCCAGGGCCAGCGACAGCGCCGCGTCACCCTTCTCCGGCTTCCTACGACCCAGACGAGGTCAGAACGCCCGGCCATGCCAGCGTGCGGGGCGCGCCGTCCGGGCGTGTGAGGACGGGCGTGTCGGGGTGCCCCGCACGGGCACGCGCGCCCTCGGTCCCCTTTCCTCCCGCGAGGAAGTGACAGGCTCCCCCCGCACCGGAGGCGTGCAGCCTCGCCCACAGACTCTGGGGCACCGCGCCACGGCCCACTTGTCCCTTCCATGCCCTCGTCCCCCTGGCTTTTCCCTAGCACTCAACGGTTTAAATATTCGTGGTGTCCGTCGTCATCTGTCGTCAGCTCCAAGAGAGCAGAGGCTCTGTCTGCCCGGTGTCCGCCGTGTCCCGAGCGCCTGCCACGGATGCTGACGGGGACCCACGGAGCAGCAAATGGGGCCGAGCGGCGAGGGGGGCAGCGGGAAACTGGGGGGCACCTCACACGCGGCGCGGCTTCCTGCCCGTTTCACAGGCTGCTCCTGGCACCTCACCTCTCAAAGCCAGCGCGTTTGAGGTGACATCTCAGCTGGGGACAGATCGGTGCTGACACACGGGAGTTTGGAGTGTAGGCTGGTGACAAAGGAGTCCTCAAATCCGGAGGTCTGTACCTCGGGCTGGCGGCCACCTCCAGGGCCACGACAGGGCTGCCCGCCCCCAGCCATCCCTTCTCACCCCCGCGGCCTGGCCGAGGGGCCCAGTCGTCCTGCCCAGTCCCTGGAACGGCTCCCACGTGGCCACTGTCACCCAGCAGAGCAGAAGAGAAGGGGCTTTCGTCCAAGCGGCTCCCACAGGGAGCGAGCGCCAGGCCCCCCAAGACCCAGTGACCGGCCCCAGGGGCCGTGGAGCAGTGAGCGGTCACCACGAGGTCGTGTTCGAGGTCGGTGTTTGCCCAGCTACTGTTGTCCCTCAGGCCCCCCCCGGCCAGTGTGGCCACCAGGCTTCCCAGCAGCTCTGCTGCGTCCCTCAGCCAGGCTCACGCCCACCCAGACTCCCAAACTCCTGTTTCTAGAAGGTCCTGTGGCAGCTTTTACTGGAAACGCCCCAGGAGCCCGGGCACCGCGGGTGGCACGACACCGAGAACGGCCGGGCCGGGGCCTCCAGCCACCTCCTCTTCTGGCCCCTGCGCCCACGTCCCGTGTGCAGCCCGAGCGACGGGCCGACCCGGAGGCCGCAGCCCAGGCGCTGGGCCTTCTTCACTGCAGACGTCGTGTGTCAAACACTTGCCTAGGAAGAGCCGGCACCGCGCCTTGTTCTCCCCGGACGGGGCCCTGCCCGCCTGGGGCACAGAACGCAGTGGCAGCCACTCCGCGGGCGGAAGCCGACCCCGCCCGGGCCCCCGCCCCCCGCACGGCTGTCCCGAGGGCCGCAGGCCTGGGCCAGTTACCGGGGCGGCCCCTCCCCGGCGAACAGGGAGGCCCGGGAACGGCGTGGCCCCTCGCGTCCCCAGACCGGGGTGCAGGGTCAGGCAGCCTGTCGCCGGCAGCTCAGTTTTTAAATGTATTTTCTTCGCCTCGTCAGAGCTCCCAAGACACCAGTTGCCATAGAAACGGCTGGTGAAAATCCCGCAGCCGCCCTAATTATAGTTCCAGAGCCGGGGGACGGGGGGAGGGCCGAGATGGGGGGCCAGGCCCCCGAGCGCTGCCCTGGCCCCAGGCTTCTTCACTGTCCAGTGTCACCTGGTGGAGAGCTCGGGGCGGATGCAACCTAGTGCGGTGACGGAACATGTTCGCGGGGCGCAGCAGGCACACACCTGCCGGCTCCGACTCCAGTTATACCCGGGCCGGACGGGACCCGGGGACCCCACAGGACACCATGTGCAGGTCGTGGCTGGAGCCGCCCCCGGGGCCTTTCCTGTCCACCCCGCTTGTCTTTGTGACCTGTTTCCAGGGCGTGTCCGCCACTGAGGTCAGTGCAACGAGAGGGTGGACACGCAGCCCTCCGGGCGCGGAGCCGCCCGCCCCCGGCACGGTCACACGCGTTCCCCAGGACATCATCATTTTCCTCATTTTACACTGGCTGTCGCTTCAGGTCAGAAACGGGACCGACTTCCTGAGCGGAAACCCCAATGCTGAAATGTGACTTGTTCGCTGACGGCCCAGGTGGCCCTGGCCAGTGACGGGGACACTCTTCGTCACCTGGGACGTGGGCGGGGAAGCCGGGTGGTGCGTCCTGCTGTGTCCTGCACTCGGGGTCCAGAGTTAGGACATGTTTGGATCTCAGGGTTGTCCCTGCGGGGAGTGGACGAGGGTCTCGGGTTGTCACTACTGGGACGAGGGTCTCGGGGTTGTCACTGCCGGGATGAGGGTGTTTCAAGGCAGGCGCTCAGCGATGGACAGGTGAGGCCGCAGTAGCCCCCGGTCCAGTCCTGAGACACGCCTGGCACACAGAGGGGACATTCCGCACAACGCCTGACCCACGGTCACCAAAGTGTCATGGCCCAGAGGAGCCTGAGCTGGCGTGACCACTAGACAGGGCGGGTCCTGGATGGCCAGCCAGTCAGGAAGAGGACGTCAGGGAAACTGAGGCCACGGCGCCGTGTGCGGCTTCGGTGACAGGGCGTTGGCATCGGTGACAGGGTGGCAGGGACACTGGGCGGGGCCTGGCGAGCTGTGCGGTCATCCCCATCTCCGCAGGGGACTCGGTCCAAGGCCCCCGTGACGCCCAGTGATGCGCGCGTGTCCTGCCCTGAGCCTGCAAACCGGAGACGGGAGTGGACGGGCCGGGCCAGCGGGAGACGGTGCCTGGTGGCGAAGCGGGGACAGTCTGCTGCGACGGGTCCCGGGCTCTGGTCCCTGTCTCAGGCGTCCCTTGCTGAGGTCCTCGCGGGGGCTCCGCGCTCCCTGGGAAGCACGCGCCGTCCCTCGGACACGGCCTCCCTCCGCGTCCCCACGACGTCGAC
>NW_024346980.1:809415-824937 GCF_902729225.1 Pteropus medius
CCCCCCACTCGCTCGGGTCACACCCTGTGGCCGGAACTTCTGCAGCGTCAGGTGCGACAGCAAAGCGAGCTCGGGTGTCCTTTCCTTCCCCGCGGTTCACGCGCGCAAGAGCCCCCTCCCCGTGCCCCGCAGCGACCCCGGCGTCGAGGTCTCCTTCCCTCAGGAAATCGAGAACGGTCTCCTTTGCGCTTAAAGGAAGCACTCGGTGGCTTCTGTCTGCCATCTCCCTGCCGTGGCCCTGAGTAGGGACGAGGGTGACGCGGACACCAGCCCTGGGATCCTGTGATGGTCCATCTGACCGCTGGGACTTCCAGCCTCCGGTAGCAAAATGTAGATGATGATCTTAGTAAAATTTCTAAATTTTATCACCTTCGATTACTAAGATTCTTTACACGTCTCTCTAAAATTAGTTGTCAGTTTGCTTTTCATGTTTAAGAGCTAAATTTTAGAGGGGACAGATTTGCTGATGGAGCGAGGCCGGTGTCTCCATCAGCTGGGGCCGACGTGACAATACCCCAGACCCGGGGGTGAAGTGACAGACATGTCCCTCTCCATCCTGGAGGCTGGAGTCTGGGGTCAAAGCGCCGGCAAGTGGGGCGCTGGGGGCCACTTCTGACTTGCAGGTGGCTGCTGTCCACCATGTCCTCACCCGCCTGTGGTGTCCTCATCCAGTGTCCACACCCACGTGTCCTCATCTGGGCCAGAGCGAGTATGGACCATCTCTCCTCCTCCCGCCCGGACGCTAGCCCCGTCATGGGGCCCTGTCGCCGGGTACGGCCACGCGGGGGTCAGAGCTGCCGTGCGTGGCCCGGGGCCCTCAGCCCTGACAGCACAGACACAGATTTTCTCACTGTGGTACCGGCTTCCGGCGGGAGGGGGGGCGGGCGTTGGTCCTGGGGCCCCGTCTGACCAGCTCAGCTCCCTCTGTGTCCCCCGGTCTGTCTCTGTCACTCCACGCCTTCCCCCTCATTCTTCGGGTCTGGCCGGGGGGTGTAACTGCCACACGAGGGGACAGTCTGTCCTGTGGACGTTAGCAGGGACCCGCCAGGGGCCAGGCATCTTCCAGGCGAAGCCAGAGGATGCAGCGTCACCTGCGCAGAGGCCCTGGGGTCCCCGGGACCCCTGAGAGCCGAGGGGCAGATGGACCGAGGCGTGAGCTCGGCCTCCAGCGGGGCCTCCGCCCGCTGGCCACGGGCTCCCACTCGGAGGGCCGCAGACCCGGTTCCGCGCTCGGCCCGCCGTGCCGGGGAGAGCGGCAGGCCGCGGGCGCCGTGGCCGGCGCTGGGATCCGCGTGTTTTAAAACCATCCCATCGCAGTTCCGTCTCTGCGACGTCACCGTGGTCCCGGGACTGTCACTGGGGGACCGTGCGAACGCGCCCAGCTCCCCGCGCCTGGAGACGCGGCTCCCACCGGCACTCGCTGCAGAGCGCTATGAAGGAGCGAGGTCGGTGGCACTGGGGACTGAAACCGGTGGCTCCGGCGGTGGCCTCGGCTCCAGTGCTTCCAGTGAGAGGGTTTCTCGCAAAGCCTCCAGGGGCTTTGGACAGTCTAAGGCGTGGTCGGGACAGCAACGTTGTAGCGATTTGGATCCAACAGGAGTGTGCGTTTCGTTTGCTTTCCTCTGGCCCAGGATTCGTTGGGCTGCGACCCTCGGGGGGCGGGGGCTCTCGTGTCCAGGGGAGGGGTGGGACGGTGCTGGCTAGACGGCTGCCACTGCTCCTCGGCGGACGGTGGGCAAGGCCGCAACGTCACGTGAGCTCACGGCCCATCTGAGCCGTGTCCCTACGTGGAGCAGGGACCTGGTTCCCGTGCCCGGAGTCGGGGGAGGGGGGCACGGGGGCCCCGGCCACCCGTCTCTGTCTCCCCGCCTGGGCTGTGGCGTGAGGGTCAGGTGAGGCGGGCAGAGGGGGCCGGTGCGGGGAGGCGGTCACCTCACTCCTGCGCCCCGCACCCCGGCCGGCTGGGCGGGAGCAGCCTGGCCGAAGCCTCCGGCCCGTGGCGCGGGGCCTGCACCTCACGCCCGTCTCGTGTCTTCCCAGAATCCATCTACCGCCGCGGAGCCAGAAGATGGAGGAAGCTGTACCGCGCCAACGGCCATCTCTTCCAAGCCAAGCGCTTTAACAGGGTGAGCGCTGCGGCCTGGGGCTGCGGGCTCGGGGGCTGCCGGGTGCCGGGTGCCGCGTGCCGCGTGCCGGGTGCTGGGTGCCGAGTGCTGCATGCTGAGTGCTGCGTGCTGTGCCGGGTACTGAGTGCTGTGTGCTGAGTACTGAGTACTGTGTGCTGCGTGCCGTGGGCCACTTTAAAAGTGGAGAGAGGTAGGTGCCTCCCCCCACGAGCGGGCTGGGCTCTGTTCAGCACCCAGCAGAGAGTCTGTCACGAATGAGCCTTTGCACGGCTTCCTGAGCCTGTAAGGTCCCCGTTTGGGTGTCTTCCCGGTGGCTGCGTGACAAATGCAGCCTGGGCCTCGGAGCCCCTGCCGTCCTGGTTATGTAACCCTGGTCAGGGCACCGTGGCTCTTTGGTCCCCCTGCTCGTGTCCAGTGGCGCGACAGTAGGTGTGACAGCTAATGCCAGGACACGTCTGGTGCTGCAAATAGTGTTTCCCGTTGGCTGGAAGGGTCGACTGTGAACCCCGGAAGCCCCATGCAGCTCCCCAGTCTGCCACCACCCGGCCCCACCCCCTGGCCCACGGTGAAGGGCACGTTAGTTCACTTTCCATCATTTCTCTTCACGATTCTTTTATACTCTCCAGAAATGACGTGGTTCACGTGGCCGTGTAATTGTCCATGTCACGGTGGAAGGGGAGGTGCCTTGGTGGCCAAGGACCGTTAGTGTCCCGGGTTGCTAGAACCTAGTGCCACAGACTGGGGGTGCTGAAAACAGAAATTCATTCTCTCGGGGTCCAGAGGCCGGAAGTCCAAAACCAAGGTGGGGGCAGGGCCGCCCGAGGGCCCCAAGGGAGGGTCCTCCCTGCCTCGCTAGCTGCTGGCCTGGCCGGTGCTGGGCTTGTAGCTGCCACCGCCCTCCACACCCTTCCCCCTCTCTGTCTGCCCCTAGAGGTCACTGGTCACCAGGTCAGGGCCCACGTGGCCCAGTACGACCTCAGCGTGACAGCTCACCGCACCTACGAAAGTAGTTTCCGCCTAAGGTCACATTCCGAGGTTCTGGGTGGACACGAGTTTGGGGGACGCCCCTGAGCCCAGCACGGCACCCGCGTGCTCACCTGCCCGGCCCGCCCTCCCCCACGTCCTCAGAGCTCGAAGTCACCCTCGCTTTCTGTCTGGGCTTGAATGTCCATCTCTTCAGGGTACCAGAGTGGACTCTGGAGCCCTGCCCCAACACTGGCCTTCAGTGAATTGCATCTCCCGCATTACCGGCTGTCCCTCCGGTCCGAGGTGAAGCCCACCTACCCCACGAGGCAAGCCAGGGCCACAGCACGGAGGGGCCTGGCCTTTCCTGCCCTGCCGGTTTTAGGGGCAAAAGTCCTTCCCTGACCGCAGGGTACAGACTCTGCCACTGCCCCTCCCCCCGCCCACCCCTCCTCAAAATCGCTGGGTGGCGGGTTTTCCTCCCTAGGGAGAAGCCCGTCCCCACCCTGGGGAGAAGCTGGCTTCTCGGTGTCGTCGGCCGTTAGCCGGCCACACCGCAGGCCCGCAGTGTAGGGCTCGGTCGTTTCCTTAGCTGAGCTCGGCGCAGGCTGCTGACACAGGTGGATCCTTTTTGTTTTTCTCCTGGAGTAATTTGAGACTTTTTCAACAGAGAGAAAGTTGTTAAAAATTGCGAAGGAGGACTAAAACATGCAAATGAGTTATGGCTAGGAAGATTCTAGCTGGGGAATGCGGGCGCACGTGGACGTGGGACGTGCCGCGTGACGGCAGGTGACTTTGACCCCGTGAGCCCCGTGTGGTCAGGGTTCTGCATGTTCACGGTCACGCACTCGGCCGCACTCGGCCGCACTCAGCAGTCAGGGTCACCAGCGTGCGTTTCAGGTCGTCGAGACCATGAAGAACCAAGAGCGACCATTTAAAAACTTTAAAAATCCTGGAAAAAGTTCCAAGGTAACTAACTATACGCTAGCAGCTCAAAAACGTGCCAAGGCAGAATGCCAGACAGGGGCCTTTTCTTCGTGGTGCTCATTCGGGTGAGCCGTTGGCGCAAGGGTCAGGCCGGGGGCCTCGCCACGCTGCCCTCGGCCTGGGCCACTCCACCCGGCGGGACCCGGGGCCGCCGCTCACACGCGCGGCCCGGCGGGAGCTGCGATCGCCCTCCCAGTCCTCCGTGGCTCCCCCAGCCTTGGGATGGGCCCACGTGGTGGCTGCTAAACCCAGGCTGGTTCCCGGGTGTGACAAGGTGACCGGGCCACCTCTCGCCCCGGCTCCGCGTCATCCTTTGGGAACATCAGTGGAGGTACACGCGTGCCTGGGCTCAGCCGGCTCCCGGTAGAGCCGGGGTGCGCCGGCCCGGCTGACGGCCGCGTCTCGTCTGCAGAGAGCGTACTGCGGCCAGTGCAGCGAGAGGATATGGGGGCTCGCGCGGCAGGGCTACAGGTGCGTCCACTGCCAGCTGCTGGTCCATAAACGCTGCCACGTCCTCGTCCCGCTGACCTGCAGAAGGCATATGGTGAGTGCGTGCGCGGGGGAGCAGCCTCAAGCCCACGTCCACACTGACCCTGATGGCTCGGTCCCCCGTCCCTGCCACTGACCAGACGAGAGGAGGGACCCTGGTGGGCTGCAGAGTGGGGGCCCAGAGCGTGGTTGGCGGTCTGGGACAGGGCCTGCCCCCAGTACACTCGGGGGGCCCAGTGCCGTCTGTGGCTCAGGGCTGGGCTGGGCGGGGGGTTGGGGGGGGTTCACCGTGGCCTGTCCTGCCTGGTCGTGAAGCAGTTCGTGGGAGCTGGGGAGGCAGAAGCGCAGGGCCCGGCCATGTGCTGCACCCTTGCCACCGGGCTGGGCCAGGGACGCGACGTGTCGGCCCTTCGGGGCATCGCTGACGGGCTGTTCTGCACCAGCACCCAGGCCTCCACCCAGGCGTGCCACCACCCGGCCGCATGAGCGAGCCTGGACGGGCACATGCGGCACGGTGGCTCACCTGGGTCCCGCTGCAGAGTGAGCGGGAGAGACGCTGATGCCGTCACCCAGTGCTGCTGGAGCGTGGGACCATGGGGTCCCCACACAGGCTGGGGTGGGGGGATTGGCGCATCTTTCTAGGGGTCCCTATCACTGGCTGCCAAAGACCGGAAAGGCACACAGACCCTCGGGCCCCCTCGGTCCATGTTAGCCTAGGAAAGAGACCAGCCAGGAAGGCTGTCACCAGGGCTGAGGGACACTCACGCGGGAGCCTGGCTGTCCGCAGTGGGGAGCTGCCTCGATTATGACATCAGTGCGTGGAACCCCACGAGACGGGGGGTGGGGGTCCGCGCTGGGCAGCCGACAGGCTCCGATGCGGTGGCGGGGAGCCGGGGGACGTTGCCAAGCACGATATAAAAACAGCCCTTTTCTGAAGTACCTGCCGGGGAGGCCCCGGCCTGCGGGCTGAGTGGGCGGCTCTGCCTGACCCCGCAGGGCGCTTCACGTGGCAGCCCAGCAGTCGGCGTTTGCGTCATGTGCATCGGGACGTGTGTTGCGATGTGTCGTGACAGGTGATTTAAAAAGCCGGCGGTGTCTCAGAAGCTACGTCACGACGTCTGTGCATTCACTTAGTAACGCCCCGTCTCTCTGCAGGATTCTGTCATGCCTTCCCAAGAACCTGCAGTAGGTGACAAGGACGACGACGTGGACCTTCCTTCTGAGGAGACCGGTGGAAGTAAGCCTGCTCCCGTCCCCTCGCGACCACCAGCCCTCTCTAGACCCCGCCTGCCACGTCAGCGAGCACGGCCACCTCGCAGCGAGGCTGGGGACAGGCCCCTCATCCCCGGGCAGAGCTGGGTGGGGCGGGCGGCCTTCCCGGGGCCCCGTCTCCGCGAGCTGCTGTCCCGGGTGTCAGGGGCAGGGTCTGCGCTCTGCACCGGCTCTGGGAGCAGCACCCAGTGTACCCCCTGCAAATCGGCTGTGCAAAGGGCGCGCTGCTGCGTGGTTCTTGGAGTTTCGTGGGATTTTTTTGTGTGTGTGTGTGAGTACGGACTTTTTTAATGCTAAGAAGAAGCATTTGGAGAGAGATTTCAATACCAATTTTGATGAGGGCCCAGTTCTAAGCCTCCAAAGTCTGGGGTATTGCAAGGGTGTGTGACAGCCCTAACCCTCACTCGATGAATGCGAGTCCCATTCCTGGGGGCCCTTGAAGGGTGAGACGTGGCCACGGCACATAAAGCACTTAGCACCTCACGCAGAGAAGACTCTTAGCAAACAGTGACCCACCCGTACACATTTTGCCTATGCACACACATCGCCCCTCATCATCATCCACTCCACCCACCACATCGCTCACTCACTCACACGCTCACCACCCACCCATCATCACCCACCCACACGCCTGCTCTAAGAACAAAAACTAGAAAACCAGACACCAAAATCCTGTGTGACTAATTCCCTCCGGGTGAGTCACTGGGGAGACTTATCACGAATGCGGTTCCCTGAGCCCCGCTCCCGGTGCTCGGCGTCGGCAGGTCTGGGCGGGGCCCAGGAGGCCGCGTGCTCCGGAGACTCAGTAGGGCAGAGCGGCCGCTCCGTGCTTGGCCCTGGGCCCCGTGGCCTGGCCAGGCCCCTGCACGTTGCGGGCGGCGAGGGCCTCTGTGGGCCCCCTCGGGCCGCGTCGCGGGCGACGCCTAACGGCCTCCTCTCCCTCTCTCACTAGTCACTTACATCCCTTCCACCCGGAAGCGCGACAGCATCAAAGATGACGCCGAGGTGAGTGTGCAGAGCGGCCCGTGCGAGTGCCCAGGGCGCGTTGCAGAAGTTCGCGAGCTCCTTCCGGGGCCGGCGTGGGACGTGAGCCGGGCGTCTTCGGGGTTGTCGCTCGGAAATGGGGCGCGGTCTAGCGGGTGCCCGGCTGGTGCACGCTGACGTGCGTGGGGGGGGCGGGGGTCTACGAAGCCCTCCAGACCCTGGGCCAGAGGCGTCTCCGAACGGTGGGTCACGTCGGCCAACGTGGCAAACGTGAGTCACTGCTGGACCTCAGGACGAGGACACGTGTGCGCTGGACGCCCCCTGCGAGACGCAGGACTCTGGGAGAGGGGCGCTCGCTGGGTCTGTGCGAGCCCGGGCCAGGAGACCCACTGGCCTCGGGGTTCTCTCTGTTGAGTTTGGATGATGGCCACCCCTTTCCACGAGAGTGGACACTGTGCCCGGCATGCTGGAAGCTTCCACGTCAGGACAGGGTGGCTCCGGCCATCACAGCTGCGAGGAGCACACGTGACCTCCACACAGGAAACCCTGTGCTCAGGCACTCTGACACTTCGAGAAAGGCGGGAAGGGTGTCCCCTGGGGACGGGCTCACTAGCCTCTTACTGTCCCCTGGGCGCCCTTGCGAGGGGGGCGTTGTCTGTGGGCCCCGGGTCAGAAGGAGACCGACGGATGCCCGCCTAGTTCCCTGTTCGTCTGGTCCCTCACTCCCCATATTCAGAGTCTTAGGTTTCCTGTGACCATCTCTGGTCACCTGTGGCAGGTGTTCCTTTTGCTGGGCAGTCAGTGCCTCATGAAGCCACGAGATGCCAGCACCCACGGGCACTCCTCACACGGGGCACAGGCCACGGGCCCTCTGGCTTTGGGGACGGGGTGCGCAGCGTGATCCGTTCATAGCCGTGAGGAGGGGATGGGGACCAGGGCCTGCCGTCAGCGCTGGGTCTCGCTCGGGGCACACCCTGCACGAATGCCCAGAGGCTGCTGCCCCTGAGGCTCTTCGGGGTCTGGATCCTGGCACAGTGCAGTCTCCCCAGCATCTGTCTGCCCAGGAGGCAGAGCGGGCCCAGGGCTGGTGTTTGAGCTGTAACTTTTGTCAAATTGTTTATCCTTTATTTTCCCTTTGTGTGTTTCTCACACCACCGAGCGATTCTCCAGCTCTCGGTGGATACTGACTGCGTGTCCTACAATTTAACGCAGTTCCTACACCGTCTGCTGGAGGTGGCACCAGACCCGACGGGCTCAGGGCCCAGGCAGGCTTGTCGTCACAAGTCCAGGTTGTCGCCTGTTCTGCTGACTGACCTGGTATAAATCAGAGGTTCCCACAGCGTCCTTGGGTTCAATTAATTTGCTAGAGCCGGTCACAGAACTCAGAGAAACACGTCGCTCAGTAGGTCACCAGTTTATTGTAGAAGGACATCACCAGGGACAGCCAGGTGGAAGGGGGGAGGCACATGGAAGGTGTGGGGAGAGGGCCCCCCGCCTTCCGTGCCTGCTGTCCCCACATCTCCGCCTGGCGGTCGCCCCCGAGGCTGGGCCCCGACCTGGCTTTCTGTGGCGGCTCCGTGACAGGCAGGATCGGTTCAGCCATTGGCCCTCGGTGACAGCTCAGTCCCCAGCCCTTCTCGCTTCCCAAGAGGTGAGGATGGGGCTGAAAGTTCCAACCCTCGGATCACGTGGTCGGTTTCCCTGGCAACCAGCCCCCTGCCTTCTTGATTTAGGGGCTTTCCGAAAGTCGGCTCATTACCATAACAAAAGACACCTCCTGGCATTTAGGGATGCCTAGAGTTTTGGGGGCCGCGTTCCAGCACCTGGAGGGAGACCAAACACTTAGATTTTGTTGCAAATCGGTGTCACCGTGTGGCCCTTCCGGCCAGGCAAACCCTCTGCCACCCTGTCCTGTTGTCCCCAGCTCCGGACCGGAGGCTCAGTTTGGCCTCTGCAGTCAGACTGTGCTCCTGAAGGAAAACGGCCACCAGCCATGCTCTCGGCCCGTCCCCCAACCTCAGGGGACAGCGCCCCTGGCGCCTCTGGCCACCGCTCCCCCAGTGTGAGTGGCAAAAGTCACCCTTTGGACTTCTAGATTTTCTGCCCAGTGACTGTCTGGAGCGAGTCAGGAGCAGTCGGTCAGATAATTCTCGGGGGGCAGCCTCTGTCGGTGGTCGAGTCTCCTTCTCTTTTGCCGTGTGTCCCCAGTAACGCAGGCTGGGGGCCTGGGCAGGCCTTTGCCGATGGGAGCTGGTGATGGCCCAGGGAGGGCCAGGCAGGTCCCCCGTCCCAGCCCTGATGGCCCTGGGGCCTGCGAGCCTGTGGGCACCTTTCATGCGTCCTGTGAGGCCGGCCCCGAGCGCCCACGTCAGTCCGAGGGCCGCCGGTGTCGGTGAAGGGCTGTGGCCTGGGTTTCCAGCCCCTCCCGTCAGATGCTGCGTCGTCTAGTTTCTGGCTTTACTGAGTGGGGGCGGGATCCCGGGTGGGGAGCAGAATCGGGGCGCCGAGGCCCGGGGCGATGCACAGCTCCCTGACCTCGCCCGTCTCCCCGTTCCTCCGTGTCGCGCCCACCCCACCCTCGCAGGCCCTCAAACCGGTCATCGACGGGATGGACGGGATCAAAATCTCTCAGGGGCTGGGGCTGCAGGACTTCGACCTGATCCGGGTCATCGGGCGCGGGAGCTACGCCAAGGTCCTCCTGGTGCGGCTCAAGAAGAACGACCAGGTGTACGCCATGAAGGTGGTGAAGAAGGAGCTGGTGCACGACGACGAGGTGAGCCCCGCCCCGGCCCGGGCCCCTTCCGCTCACCCAGGTGAAGCACACAAAACTTGCCCTTTTAACCGTGTCGAAGTATGCACGTCGCTGGCATCTAGCGCATTTGTGATGATGCGCTACCTACCGTCACCCCTATCCGGGGCCAGACGCTTCAGCCCCCCAGCAGGAGACCCCGCAGCCCTGGCAGTCACTGCCCCCCGCTCAGAGCCCCCGGCAGCCACTCACGGCCTCCCGTCCGCGGCTTCCCCGTCCTGGCTGTTTCATATGCGTGGACTCGGGCCGTGTGGCCGCCTGTGTCTGGCGTCGGTCGCTGGGCGCCACGTGTTCGGGGTGCACGCACTTGCGGCGAGCATCACCACCCCCTCCTCGTGGCTGCGTCGCGTTTCAGCGTGTGGGCGGCCGCGTCCGGTCCTCCTAGCCGCCCGTCGACAGACGTTGGCTGTGGTGATCAGTGTTGCCGGGAACGTGTGTGTTCAGGATCAGCCCGGGTCCCTGTGTGCAGGTCGTTGGGGCCTGGAATGGCTGGGTCACGGGGCGACTGTGTCATTAACCGCGTGAGGACCCGCCAGGCTGCTCGCCAGGCGGCCACATCGTTTCCTCCCGCTTCCCGGCATCCCTCCCAGAGCCTGCTCTTTCCTGTGAGGCGGGCCTGCGTTCCCGTGGCGACTGGCGGCGCGGAGCCCCTTCCCGGGGCCTCTTGGGCTCATGTGCTCTTGATCTTTCCCTTTCACACCTGAACGCAGGTCACGTCTCTTAGGAGCAGAGAGGAGACCAACGTGCAGCTAGCGGTGACTCGGGCGTGGTTAGGCTGCGGCTGGCACACCCGGGGCTGGGTGCGCAGGGGGCAGCAGACCTCAGACGGGCCCCTGCCCACCCCGGCCCAGGCGCGGGGCTCAGAGGGCAGAGCTGGGGCCAAACCTGAGCGCGTCCTCCCAGCAGAGCGCACTGCCCAGCTGGCCCCTCGGCCCTGAGGGCTGAGCTCATGTGAGCGGTGGCGTCCACGCCTGACAGCTGCGGACACCGGGGCCCTGGGAGGTGCCAGCGTCCTCCCTGCTGGCCAGCAGCTCTGCTGGGTGACCCCAGGCCCCCGGCCCAGCACAGCGCCCAGCCAGAAACGTAACGGAATGTGTGGGGTCAAGTTTGTAGACCGAGAGAAAGGCATTCGGAGGAGTCACCGCTTTGGTCGACTCGGCGTCTTCCCATCGCCCATTGTGGGGGGGGTGCGGAGGCAGGGCTTTTAGGGGGCGGGGCTCCAGGGGGTGGTGTGCAGGAGCCGAGTGTGTGCTCGCATGTGCGCGTCTGCGTGCGTGTGTCTGCGAGACACTGGTGTCCCATGGCCATGAGTCTAGGCCACAGGTAACAGGCTGTAAGGCCACCACAGCATGGGGCTGGATGGTGGCCCCAAAAAGGTATGTCCACATCCTAAGCCCTGGCCCTGTGCCTGTGGGCCTATTTGGAAATGGGTCTTCGCGGATGTAGTTACGTTGAGGATCTTGGAGAGATCGTTCTGGGTGGGCCCTGAATCCAACAGCAAGTGTCCCTTTAGAGAAAGATATGAGACTAGGTGACCCGAAGCAGAGGCAGACGGACGGGCCCAGGGACTCTGGGAGTCGCAGAAGCCGGAAGAGGCGGGGGTGGGCTCCGCTGGCTTCTGCCGCACCCGACATCAGGCGTCCGGCCTCGGAACTGAGAGAGAATCAGTGTGTGGTGTTTCCAGCCCCCCGCCACCCCGCATGGCGCCGTGACAGGATAGCCTCGGGAGTCCGGCAGGCAGGAAGGAGCCGGGCAAGCGTGAGACCCTGGTGGCTTCACCAACACCTGCGAGAGGGGAGACCCTTGGGCCTCCCCCCCCCACCCCCCAGGGCTCTCTGCCTGAGCAGCTGGGCAGCCGGGTGTCTCTGGAGAACAGCTGACAGGCTGGTCAGGAGCTCTGCTGAAGCTTGCTCTGCGGGGTGAGGTGCGGGGTGGGCTTGCCCGCGGCCACTGCGCGAGCAGGCCAGAGTCGGGGCCCGCGGGTCTCCCGCTGGGCAGGCGCGGTGAGGCCTTCTGCCTAGGAGTCTGCGGGCAGACAGCAAAGAGCAGACAGGGCTCGGGGCCACGCCCGAGGAGGAGGGAGCCGTGGTCTTGGGCCCAGCAAAGGGACGCTCCCCAGGCTTTACTGACCCGTTTCCGACCTTCTGGGGAGGCAGCTGGCTTTGGACGGGCCCTTTCCCACGGTTTCCCCGAGCCCAGGGGGAGCGGCGTAGCTGACCCCGGAAGTTTCTGGCGCTGGAGTGGGACCAGAGCTGTGCGGCCTTCGTGACTCTGGAGTGGACCGGACCTCGCGGCTTTTCCTCGCGGCGCGGCGTGGGAGGGCAGGGCCGGGAGGCGGGTGCGGGGCTCTGCGGAGTGTTTGCTTCTCCGCCTCTGCTGTCTTGTGCCTCGGGTGGGGGTGATGACGCCCACCGCCCAAGGCCGCCACGGGGGGCACATGAGGCCATGTGCAGTGGGCCTGCGGCCCAGAGGCCAGCACTCGGCTGGTGACGGTGGCTCTGGTGACGGTGGCGATGGCGGTGACGTGATTTCTGATGCTGATGCCGGTGCATTTCCTTGGGGGCCTTTTCTTTTTCTCCCTGAGTGGGCTTCCCACAAGCAGAGGTCAGACACGCTCCCTCCCCAGGATGCCGGGGCCCAGTGTTCCGGATCCTCGTTAACGCTCCCGGTTTCTGTTTCAGGACATCGACTGGGTGCAGACGGAGAAGCACGTGTTCGAGCAGGCCTCCAGCAACCCCTTCCTGGTCGGCTTGCACTCCTGCTTCCAGACGACCAGCCGGTAAGAACGAGCCGCTGTCGCTGGCGTGCGCTCGTCCGACGTGCAGGAGCCACAGGCTTCTCCCCGTTGCTAGTGCGGGGTTTTACCGCTCATCTAACTCGCTTTGTCGTTCTTATTGGCAGCTGTCAAGTAAATTTCACACATCCGAACGTAAATTACTTAATTCTGTTTACTAAGTATTTATCGACAGCATCCCACTGAGGCCAGGCTGCCAGGCTGCCCGATGGGAGGGGGGTTTCTGTGCCTCTGCGTCTTACTGGCTGGTGGGATCAATTAATAAATACCAGCAGCTTGACCCGTAAGCCGTACACACGTTGGAATTCTGCCTTCGAAAGGTTTGAGAAGTCCTCGCTTAGGATATTTAATTCATATTCTGTTCAGAATTCACTCGGCCAGTCGACTCGAACTCACCTACTTTATTTGAAAAATGACTGACTGTGGTTTGTGGGGGTCCTCGAGGGCACCCCTGTTTTGATGATTCACTAGAACTCTGAGGGCCCAGCTGAGTCGCGCTCAAGGCCAACGTTCTTTGCTGTGGAAACAAAGTCGGCAAAGGGGACGGGCACGGTCCCCGGGGATGGGGGGAACCGGCCACGCGCCGAGCACCGTGCCCCGGGAGTCGCCCAGGACACGCGTGATGCCTCCTGACGGTTTCTACTGGGGGTTGGTCATGTGGGCACCTTCCACCTGACAGGGAGCGAAATCCCAGACTCCCAGACAAAGCAGGTGTTCGGCACCAACCGCAGTGTGTGCACAAACGTGGAAGCGCAGTGAGCCTCACGTGCCCTAGGAAGTCGCATCTCGGTGCGGGGACCGGATCCTCTTCAGGGCCCTGGGTAGGGACCAGCCTTGCCCCGGGCCTTTCTCAGCGTTGCTGTGTGGTCCGTTCTGCTCAGTTATACATCAGACCAGCAGCTCACACACGTCTCCATCCACCCTCAACTCTCCCCAGACCTTCAGTCCCCTGTTCCCGCCGGGGCTGGCTGGCCACCTCTGTGTCCAAAGCGTCTGGGATTAACCAGGCTTTCCCCCAAATCCGCTGTCGTTTCCTGCCCGGACCTTGCTGATTCTGCCTCCTAAACGTGTCTCAGATGCCCCCCTGCCTGAACCCCAGCCATAGCCCCCCAGGCTGTCAGCCCTACGTCGGAACGAAGCCGTGTTTTGAAAGCACAGATCCAGAGCACGTTTCTCCTGCTTCTGAACTCCCTGACTGCTTTCCCAGTCACTTCTGGAATATGGTCCAGGCGCGTCGACGAGGTCACTGCGGCCAGGCCCCACCAGTCCCGCTGCCTTCGAGGCGGGTCCCGTCCTGTGCATGCCTCATCCCGTCCACCCAGGAGCCGCTGGAAAGGCCAGCGGCCTGGGCCACTCTGTGGTGCTCCAACCGCACAGTGTCCACGCCCCTGCCCAGCGCTGGCCGCTGTCTGCTGGACGTCGGGCGCGCCCAAGGGGAGCGGCCCGCCCGCCTCCCGCTTCATCAAGGGTCCGGAGTCTTGCGTTGTGTTTTGGCGGATCTAGCGATGAGCTGGGAGGGATGTGGATGTAAACGGTCAGGCACTGCAGCCCACGTCCCTCCCCGCGGCCCGGGGCACAGGCCCGGAACCTCCGAGTCGCACGTTCCCAGGTGTGTGTGGTTAGAACTTTAAAAAAATCTCGTCCGTGGGGCTTTTCTGCGTGATCTCTGAGACACGGCCGCTTCCTGTGCTGCCCTGTCAAGCCGATGTCGACTTGTTTCGCAGCACTGGGCGTGCACGCGGGGAGGCCGCATCCCGGGGCGGCTGCCTGCCTGCCAGGCTTCCCCGCCTCTTACTGGTACCGCATCTGCGCCCGACACTTGGTGAGTCCGGCTGGGGCGGAGACATGAGCATTCGGCCACACGCACTCACGCCTCAGAGGTAGCTGCGGTGGCGACCGATAAGTTTTTGAAGGTACAGTCATGTTCTCGGTACAAACAAAGTGAACACATGTTGGATTTTAGTGACTCGCTAGTTAACGAGGGACTAGTAGACGTTACAGCCAACTCAAAGGGGAGCCCGGGTCCCCCAGGCGCTGGGCTGCGACAGACACAGATGCGTGTGGCCTGGCCTGGAGGCTGGAGCAGGGAGCGCTGTCTTCACAGCAGGCTCATCGGCGGGTCCATCCATGTGGCTGACTTGCCGAGCGGGAAGGGCACGTGCCAGGCAGCCCCAGAGACACCAGTGCTCGCTCAGGCCTCAGAGCCTGTCACAGCTTTTCCTGATGGCCGTGTGCACAGGGGCTCTGCAGCCGGAGCTGGGCGTGGAGGTCCAGCCCCCCATCTTCCCACCTGTGTGACCTCGTCTCCGCCCTGTGCCCCAGTGTCCCCTCCGAGAACGGGGGGCAGGAATGGCTGCCTCCTCAGGCTGCTGTGGCCTAAGCGAAGACGTGAATGTCGGCAGTGAGGTGCAGCTCGGGGTGCACTGATCGTGAACACAGGCCTCCAGGGGCTTCCTGCTTGGTGCCGCGTCTTCGAGCAAACGCACCGCGAGCGTGTCTGAGCCGAAGGCGTGAGAGCAGCAGCTCCCTCGGTCAGACTCCGGTGGCTCTGAGCTCCAGGCCCAGCAGCCCTCCGGGGCACAGCCCCCAGGACACCACACGGACCCATATCGTGAAGTGTGAGGAGGCGCCGGCAAATCCTGGTGGGGACAGGTGGCAGCTACGGGGGGCCGGGGCTTTCTCCTCATGGTGTGTCACCAAGGGTGCCCATGGTCGTTGCCGGGGGCCAGAGGGCCGTCGCTGGGTTCTGCACAATCAAACACAACCGGAAACCACTTAAACTTGGAGCAGGGTCGCGTGCCCACTGGCGGCCTCCAGCAGCAATGTGGGCCCCAAGCCGGCAGCATGTGAGCTCGGTTCTGGGGGTCACTGAATGGGGAGCAAATAAGGACTTCTTTATTTTCTCCCCAGATCCAGTGGTGCCCACTTCGGGCGTGATCACAGGGTGACGTAGGACCCCTGAGCGTTAGGTTGCCACACGTGCACAGGCCGCACAAAACCAGCGCAGCTGCTTTTAACACAGCCGCCTCTGTGCGTGGGAGAGCCACACCTCGTCCCCACGTGACAGCCGTCTCTCCCAGACAACGGCCACGTTAACG
>NW_024346980.1:824948-898107 GCF_902729225.1 Pteropus medius
AGGGAAAGCGGGTGGCCCGGGGACAGTGGCAGAAGTGGCTGGGTTTCGTGGCTGCGTGAGCGCCGTTCACACGTCAGCAGCACCTCAGGTCATAGGTGACAGCCACCAGTGGAGCGTTTACCGTGACCTTGCGGCTAGGTTCTTGCTGTTCAACCCCGTTCACTGTTACACACCCGCCCCGTCGCACACCCACCCTGTCGCACACTCACCCCGCCGCACACTCGCTCCACACCCGGCAGGTGCTCTTACTCCTTAAAAACAGCACCTGTCGCCCCCCAGCCTGTCTGGGAGGGCTTCGTGTGCCGTGCCCACTCGGGCGCTTAAGTAAATTCTCTGGGTTCGAAGTGGCTTCCAGCCCAGCCCTGTTCCCTGTGCGCCCCTCTTTCTAACTGCACCTCGAGATGCGCCTGCCGCTCTGCACTCAGTCATGGGGCCCCAGGCAGGAGGGGGGACAGACCGCAGATGCACTCGTGCCGGCCTGGGGACTCTGCGACCTGGCCGGACAGAAGCCGGCGAGGCCAGGGAGACGGCGGCCACGTGCGGGTGGGGCTGGTTCACGACGGGGCGAGCAGGCGGCATGCGGCTGAGGCGCCTCTGTGACAGGGAGGCGCCAGCGGGCCCTGTCCTGACAGGTGCAAGGATGGGGCGGACGGGCTGTGCATGCGCCAGGACTCGCCGTGACCTCGAGAGGGCAGATGCCGTCCTCTCTGGGCCTGCCGGTCGCTACCTTCCAAACGCAGTAGTTCGTTACATCAATTTCAACCTGGAGCAGAGCAGACGTGAGTGACACGTGGCAGAGGGGGCGGGAGAGGGTCACTTCAGCCTGTCCTCCTGTCGATGGCGCCGGCTCCAAGGCCCCAGTCTGCTCGCTCTTCATCTGGGTCACCCGAAAGGGGCAGAACGTGACCACGGCCCCTGGGGTTCGGAGCAGGACGCCCCAGCCAGCGGGCGGGCAGCAAGAGCACCCCGGGGGGCGGTTCTCCCGTCGGGCGCTCGGGAGGTGTCGGGGATTGTTTTGTGCCCCGTCACGGGTGGTAGGCTGACAGCCTTTATGTAGCCGAGTTGTCCCAAAACCTGGACGGCGAGGGACCTGGGTCGTGGCGGCCTTCGTCCGCAGACATGGTACGCGTCCTGCCGTCGCAGACAACACAGCACAAGTGGCTGTGGCCGGTGTCTCTCCCTAAGCTGGAGGCGACTGGACGCTTCAACACCAGGACAAGACAAGCGGTTACTGAGGACAGAAGTGCACGGGCGCGGGACAGAAGTGTCCCTCCCCAGGACAGCCTTGCTGCAGGCGGGCGTGGGGGCCCAGATGAAGCCGGGGGTCCTTGTGTCCAGATCACTGTCAGGCCAGACCTGAGATCGTGCCGTCGCCAGCTGTTAAATGATATCGCCAACCACGTGAAATAACAGCTGCTTTTTTTTTTTTCAAACTTTACACAATTTTAAAACGCAGAAAAGTGCGAAGCAGGAGATCGCCACGGAGCACACCCCCGATGCCCGGAATTAACCAGCGTGCTGGCGTCACGTGGTCGCTTCTGGGCATTTTTTTGGCTATTTATTTTCCCATATGGACTTTAGAATCCATCTGCCTCACTCCAGAGAGAGAAAGAAACCGGCGTTTTTGTTGGGCTGCGTGACGTTTACGGATCACGCGCGGGGACACCCGCGTCCCTGTGACGTCGACGTCGAAGCCGCCCGCCCAGGCTCGGGGCCGCCTTCCCGCTCGCTCACGCCCTCTCTGGGGAGACGCGTCGCTTTCTTCGTGCAGTATTTCTTCGCTTAGTTTTTGTCCTGAGTATTTATCTTTCCATTATTAACGAGGTTTTCCTACCACGATAACGTCTGGCAACAAGCGACGTGGCTTCCCCACGCGATCTCTTTCTGCAGTAATTTTCGGCGATTTTCTTGGGTTTGGGGTGCACACTGATAACACCTGTAAATAGGAGCAATGTTACCCCTTCCATCCCGGTGGACGCCTCTGTCTGTTTCTTTCTCTGGCTAATGACATGGGCCAGTGCCTGTCTCAGTTGAGGTGACTGGTGATGGGGGCCAGCCTGTTCCCTGTCGGGGGGTCTCCTGCTGTTTGCACAGCACGTGCAGCGCTGGCTGCCGTGTGCCGGGTCGGCGGGACCAAGACACTGCACCTGTCTCAGACAGAGGGTGCCAGCATCTGCTGCTGCGGGGGCCGGGGGTGTCGGGGAAGCAGGGAGCAGCAGAGCCCAGGGCCTCCACCTGAGGCCATCGCACAGGGTCCTGGGTCCAGGGAAGATGTGCCCCGTCCGCCAGGGCTGGAGGCCAAGGAGGCGCTGCCTCTGCCTGAGCTGTTGAACACGGGGACTGTCCCCCGATTCCCGGACCCCCCACCGATCTGCTCCAGAGCCCTCCTCTGGCCAGGGAGCCTGGGAACTGCAGCTGGGAGGAAGTTACGGACGCGTGGGAGAAGACGGGCCGGGAGCCGACCCGGAGCGTTGCCATTTGTCTTTAAGAAGCTCACGTCCATCTCCACGTCCCCATCCAGAGAGAACGTTTGTGTTTTCTCAAAGGTCTTCCTGCCACCGTGGAGGTGGTTGTCACGAGTTTCACTTGTGAGGGATGAATTACGTCGTCATCGTCCGGTGAGCGATGATGAGCCTTATTCTCACAGCCTGCTTCCTAGTGCCGAGCTGCCCTGGATCTCCCGGGAGACCGTGCCCGGTCCGAGGGCCGTTCTGTCAGCGTGCTCTTGAATTCAAGTTGCCGAGATTTTATTTAGGAATTTTCCGTTGATACTGACATTCGATCGACCTGTCCTTTCCCATTCCTGTTCAGTTTTTATTGGGTTTTTAAATTTTCCTATCTTTATTCTCTGGAACCTTCTAAGCTGCAGTGGAAGGATCTCTTGGCCGAGAGCGCAGGGCTTAGGGCGTCTCGGGTGTCCATTCCTGCCCTGCCCCCCAGCTCTGGTCAGCGTCACCCCGTTCACGTCTTCCACGTGATCACGTTCTCGCCCTCGTCCCTCCGCGGCTGCTCGGTGGTCCTGGGCTCCCCTCATTTGCTCGGCGTCACCGTCCGGCTCGGGAGGGCGTGGGGCCTGCCCCCCTGTGCTCCCCCTCCACAGTCAGCGTCGCGCTCAAGCCCCAGCTTAGCGGAGCCCCACTGCCCTCCCTTGGGTGTCTCGCGGGTGTCCTGGCCTCTGCGCCCTGTGGGGGATCCGAGACTGGCCTGGCTCCGCGTGTGTCCCGGGCAGCGTGCGCCCCTTCGGTGGCCCGGCTCCAAAGCCCCTCCTCTCGGGCACCTGCAGGGCTCCGATCTTCGTGAGTCCAGCGTCCCGAGTCAGGCTGGGTCATTGCGTGCCATGTCTGATGCGCGTGTTCGCTTGGGAGCCCCTGTCCTCCGATTGTGCCCTTCGGGCGTCAGCCCCTTCCCCGCCATCCCTCAGGTGTCCGGACACTCATCCTGTCCCTCTTTTGCTCTGTCCCCAGGCGTCTGTCCTGGGACGGCGCCTCGTTTCCAGCCCGCCGCCCCTCCCCCTCGGGCAGCTGTGCTGGGGGAGGGCCGCCTCGGATGTGGGGTCCTGACTGCGCGTGGGGCTGCCCAGTGTGGGTTCGGGTTTCGCCAGGTCATCCGACATCAGGAGACAGTAACTGTGACCCTGGGAAAGTTATCCAACCTCCTGGTGCCTCGGTTTCCCCATCCGTAGAATATAGAAAAGGGTATTTTGCCAATTGGGTATTGTCACTGTTTTTTGCCCATTAAGTATTGAGGACACGTCATGTGCTGTCCCGACCCCACGGACTGCTGCCGCTCCCTCCTGGCGGGGCGCACGCGCAGGCTGTGGGAGAG
Source organism: Pteropus medius (assembly GCF_902729225.1). NCBI lineage: Eukaryota > Metazoa > Chordata > Mammalia > Chiroptera > Pteropodidae > Pteropus > Pteropus medius. The sequence continues at coordinate 828,774 of NW_024346980.1, forward strand.
CCGGTCCCGGGCCACCGCTAGGCCGTGCTGCCAGGCAGTGAGTGCCCCAGGCGAGCCTTGGTGCGGCCCTTCGCCAGCCGCCACGAGAGGCCGCCGAGGCCCAGGACGGAACAGGCAGGTGTGGAGTCACGTGTGGCGGGCACCACGAGCAACAGGACGTTAGGAAGCTTCGTCACAGCAGCTCGTCTGTCACCCAGGGCGTCATCGTCAGAGCGAATCAGCTCCTGCCGGCTCCGGTGGAGTTTGGCTCGGAGAGATGTCGAGCGTGGGAAGCAGCGTGAAGGATCATGTGCAAGCCGCGCCCTGCAGCTCATCAGTGCTGCAGGCTAAACGGATTCCTCATCCGCAAGTGACCTGGGACCTAGGACCGCAGGCGACAGCCCGGCCTGCTGGCCCTGTCTGCACGTCCACCCATAGAGCGCAGCCCTCTGCGAAGGTCCCAGGACGGACTTTGCTCCTGCTTTTTTTGGTTTTTAAGTATCTGCTCAAATTTGTCAGCTCCCTAAGGCACCGCAGCAGTGGGGGGTTTTACTTATTGATTTTCAGAATCAGTGTATTTCTTTTCTTTATTTTCTCTGGACGTGGCGTTGCTCGTGTCCCTGTTGTGAAAGCCTCCCTCATGTCAACGTGTGGCCAGGGCCCTGAGGCGTTTCCTGGCGGCACCCTGTTGGGGTGACACCTCTTCCTGCCAGCGCCCTCAACAGGGTATTTCTGGAAAGTTGAGTGGAATTCAGTTTTGAAACTGGAATCTTATGAGATGCGAGAGACACCCACCCGGAAAGCACCCTCGGGTGGCTGTCTGGAGGCTAAAGCGCCCTGTGCGTTTGACCACGCGTCGGCTCGCGGGTCTTTATACCTGGGGTCACTGCAGCCACCGCCTGGCCCCAGCTGCCCCTCGGTGCTCACGGTGGACCCAGCCAGGCCTGCTGCTCCGAGTCATCCCTGTGCTGGGGACAGTCCCGCCAAGTCCCTCGTCCCTGCGCCCCGCCCACTGGCAGCCTTCTCCACGCTGCCTCCACCCCGCCCTCACCACCCCACCCCGGGCCCAAGCCATCTGTGTCTCACCTGGTGACAGGGCACCCCCGTCACTCCTCCACCCGCCCACTGTCCCCTCCCTGGGGTAAATCTAGACTCAGTAGCCAGAGCGGTCATTCACTGGACCTCATTGTCCCCATCACGGCCCATGCTGTCCCCTGGCCCCCTGCTCTCCTGGCGTTTCTTCCAACACCCAAGCTGGTCCCCCACCCAGACCCCAGGGTGTCCCTGCAGCTCTGCACCCGCCCTGTCCCCCACACGCCACCCCAGCCTGTGCTCCCTGGAGGGGCCTCCCCGCCCCGCAGTGGGCCTCTTGCCCTGAGGCGGGCCTGGTGCCTCTAGGAGACCAAATAGCGAATGAGTGGACGGAAGCTGCAGAGTCCTACTAAGTCAGGGTCAGGACCGGGCCGACGGCCGGGTCTCGGGTGTCCCCAGGGTGACTCCTCGATGGCAGGCACAGAGCTCCACCTCGGCCGTGGCCGCCTGTTCAGTCTGGGCCGCTTTCTCAGCGACCTAGGGCGCCTCTTTCTTTGGCCACTCAGGAGAGTCGACGTGGCAGCCTCCAGCGAGAGTAACTCCTGGGAAGGTTCTGGGTCGTGACTTCTTCATGCTGAGTGTGTCTCAGGTGACACTGGCCGCCTGTGATCTCAGCCTCTGTCACCCTCTCTCTCCTCCCCAGGTTGTTCCTGGTCATAGAGTATGTCAACGGCGGGGACCTCATGTTCCACATGCAGAGACAGAGGAAGCTTCCGGAGGAGCACGCCAGGTGGGTGCCGGCCAGGCGGGCGGGGGGCCGTCCTCGGGGGGCCGGCGGCGAAGTGTGGGGGAAACGCGTACCCCGCGCAGGAGACACTCAGGAGGGTCCTCCGAGTCCCAGAGCCCAGCACTCCTTCTCAGGTGGCTAAGGGACGCTCAGCTCTTCCTCCCCCTCGGCCAGCGGCCCAGCTCCCCGCTCCGCAGCCCCAGGCCTGAGGGGCCGGGGGACGTTTCCCTCCACCCTCCCGCCCTTTCCTGTTTTCCGCAGTTTTCCCTTTTCTCATTTCCTCACTCGGAAAAAATTCCCAGCAGTTTCATGAGTCACCTGAGGTCCTTTTGGGGAGAAGGCAGGTCATAGATCGAGAAGAGCGCGCCCCCCACACACTCACAGTCACGGGCTCTTTTTCTGGCTGTGACGAAGTAAACATGACACGAACCTGCCACGTTGGCCGCCGTTAAGGGCGTAGCAGCGGCATCGAGCACACTCACGGGGTCCCGCGGCCGTCACCGCCCCCGTCTCCGGGACGGTCCATCTTCCCTGACTGACACTCACTCCCATGAAGCACCCGCTCCCCTCCCCCAGCCCAGCGCCCCCCGTGGGTCCAACTCCTGCCGGGGCCTCCCGTGCGTGGAGTCACGCGGTACCTGTCCTTTCGTGACTGGCTTCACTCAGCACGCTGTCCTCCAGGCCCGTCCACGCTGTGGCAGGCGTCAGAATGGCCTTCCTTTGGGGGGCCGAGCGACGTTCCGCCGTGGGGATGGACCCGCTGTGCTCAGCCCTCTGTGCTTAGCTGACGCCGGGGCTGCTTCCGCCGCGTGGCTGCCGTGACGCGGCTGGGCACAGGGGCTCCAGCTTCTCGTGGAGACGCTGCTTTCGGTTCTTTTGGGGACATCCCAGAGCAGGCTTGCTGGACCCTGCAGTTATTCTGTGTTTCATTTTTTGAGGACCCTCCAGGCTGTGTCCACAGAGGCCACATCATTTTACACACCCACCAGTGGTGCACAGGGTTCCAGGGTCTCCATGTCCTCAGCACTGCTTTCCTGTTTGATGGTGGCCGTCCTGAGCTGTGAGGTGACCCTCTTGTACCGAGAGGTGACCCTCCTGAGCAGTGACCCGGCTCCTGAGCTGTGACCCGGCTCCTGAGCTGTGACCCGGCTCCTGAGCAGTGAGGCGGCTCCTGAGCAGTGACCCGGCTCCTGCGCTGTGAGGTGGCTCCTGAGCAGTGACCCGGCTCCTGAGCAGTGAGGTGGCTCCTGAGCAGTGAGGTGGCGCCCCCTGAGGCTTTGCTTGGCGTCCCCTAACGACTGGGATGCTGAGCATCTTTTGTGGTCTTGCTGCTCCATGCGCTCGTCCGAGATAGAACATGGGGACGTCGGATGCGAGAGCAGGGGTCAGCGGCGGTCCCCTCCGCCTCGTGACGTGTGCACGGGCCTCTCGGCCAGGCCCGTGCGGGGCCCTCCGCTGACCGCGGGATGTGCCCCCGCACCCAGATTCTACGCCGCCGAGATCTGCGTCGCCCTCAACTTCCTACACGAGAGAGGAATCATCTACCGGGACCTGAAGCTGGACAACGTGCTGCTGGACGCCGACGGCCACATCAAGCTAACAGACTACGGCATGTGCAAGGCGAGTGACCCCCCGGCCGTGGTCCCCACGGCACCTCGCCCGGCTCGTCCCACTGGGTCTCGGCCCAGATGCTGACCACCTGGCCGCCTTGGCTCCAGGGTGACCGGGCCCTGGCACCTCCTCCCTCAGCTGTCCCAAGCGGGCTTCTCTGAGGCACAGGTGCCCCCGGCATCGTCACATCGGGAGGTTGTCCTCCCTCCTGGTAACTGACTTTGTCCCCACAGGAAGGCCTGGGCCCCGGTGACACGACGAGCACTTTCTGCGGAACCCCAAACTACATCGCCCCGGAAATCCTGCGGGGGGAGGAGTACGGTGAGTGGGTGGCCGGGCGTGGCGAGGTTGACCCCCGACCCGGAAGTGTTCTCACAGTGGGCGGGGGCGGGAGGGCGCTGGCCCAGCAGACGGGGGAGGGGCTTAATTGACCAGATGACACCCGAAATGCTCACCCCTTACTTTGTTCCCAGCCCCACGTCACTGTCTGGCCTCCAGCCGTGTTTGAGCCCGCGCAGCCCCATCTGTTGCTCCGTGTGTCCACGCGAGTGTCGCTGGTGGAGGACACTGGGCAGGGTTCCTCTTAGCAAAGGGCTTGGGAAGGAGCAAAGGCAAACCAGGCCTGGGTGTCCCGAGTCAGTGGCTGCCACCCGGCGGCCACTGCCTGCCATGCGCTCTGTCCCTCTTGCTCTGAGTGTGAAACGGGAATGAGATCGTACCGTGTACGTGTGTGCACACCCCACACACTTGTGTCCCGGGGTTGGCAGTGAAGTGCGTCACAAATGTGTCTTCAGATGCTTCTAAGCATCATCCTTGCCGTTAAAATGGAGGGTAGGCAGGGCGGCCAGTTCCTCAGATGCCTGTGGACCAGGGAGGCCACACAGCTGACGTCACTTAGCCAGAGCAGGACAGACAGCAGATCGCTGGACCAGAGAGTCTGGAACCAGGCCTGCCACGGCGATCCCGTGTGCTGGAGGTGACAGTCCCTGAGCTCAGTCATGTTCCCGACAGATCAGCTGTGTTTAAGCGTCAAACCTCAACAACAGACGTAGACAAAAGTGTAAGAACGTGTTCTTGCCACCGTAGAAAGCTTTTTCAAGCTGAGGTAGATAAAAGGTGAGAAACGACAGTTGTCTGACAGATTCACTCAGTTTTCCGTGTCTGTGGTCGAAAGTGCCACACACAGGATTTAAAGGCCAGGTGACACTCTGAGAAACCGGTGCAGTGCCCGGTGTGAAACGGGCATGAGATCAGGTTCACGGTGGCGGGTTCACGGCCTTGATGTGAAACAGCTTTGCAGCTAGTTAAGAAAAAGACCAGCGCCCCCAGACCGCCAGATGGGGTTGGGGACACCCAGCCTCGGCACAGGTCAAAGAAATGCAAACTGTCACCTACGCTTCTGCTTCCCCGTGACTGGACACGCACTAACAACCCGGCTCTGTCCAGGGTTCAGCGTGGACTGGTGGGCGCTGGGCGTCCTGATGTTCGAGATGATGGCCGGGCGCTCCCCGTTCGACATCATCACCGACAACCCCGACATGAACACCGAGGACTACCTGTTCCAAGGTGCCGGTGTGGCTGGGCGGGTCCCTGCCCCTCGGACTAGGGCGGCCAGCTCCGTTCTCTCAGACCAGCCCCCTGGGAGATGCCTGGGCGGGGGGCGGGGGTGCGTTGCCCCCTTCCGGCCCCCTTAGAGCTCCAGCTACAAGCAGGGAACACCTGCCCGTGGGATCTGGGGCCCAGCCCCTGGGGTGTCCCCGTGGCGCCCTCTGGCGGCCATGTGCAGAGGCGCCATGTACATGGGCCGCCGTGGTCCTGCTGGGCTGCCGGAGGGGTCCAGGGCCCCAGAGCTCTCCCCCCGCTCCTGCTCACACCTGGTGCCCAGGGCCCCGCCCCCGGCGTGGCCCCCTCGCTGCCGGGCAGAGCGGGCATGGGGAGCTCCATGGAGGACGCGGCTTCTCACCGGGACCCTGACCTCTGCAGTTATCCTGGAGAAGCCCATCCGGATCCCGAGGTTCCTCTCGGTCAAAGCCTCCCACGTCTTGAAAGGATTTTTAAACAAGGTACACCCGCAGCCGCCGGGGCGGCCTGGCCCGGTCATCTTCGGTGTCGCTCTGGGACACCCCAAACAGGAGGCCGGCGTCCACAGAGATGGGGGTTTTTATTCACATTGACAAACAGAAGGGCCAGAACACGCCCAAGGGCCATGGAATGAGGAAGCTTCCTGGGGAGGGTGTCAGCAGGGGAAGGCCTGAGCCTCACCTCAAGGTGCTGGCTCCCTGCTGACTTGTCCTCATTGATCTCTGACCCCTAGGACCCCAAAGAGAGGCTTGGCTGCCGGCCGCAGACCGGATTCTCCGACATCAAGTCCCACGCATTCTTCCGCAGCATAGACTGGGACCTGGTAACGCAGCCTGCTCCTCCCCCACGGCCACCAGAGGGGTGACGGGTGTGGTGGGCGCTGCCCTCCCTGGGGGTGGTTGGGACAGTCACACGTGAGGAGTGCGGGCAGGGATAACCCCCGGGCGTGGCGCTTGGCGATGGGGTCTTGCCTGGATCCCTCGCGGAGGTCCTGCTCTGTGGCCAGCCCCGTTGGTTCTGGGTGGAATCGCAGGTGGGCCGCCCAGAACAGGGCGCGGTCCCGGTGTCCGTCCCCTCTTGAGGTGGCGAGAGCCCTTGTTTGAGCCCCTTCAACTCCAGTGCCGCAGACGGCGGTTGCAGACTTACTGAATTATAACCTCGAGGATACGTTTTTATTGAGAAAAAAGATCACAACTAAGTGAATGTTGAACTGGAGCTTGAACTAGACGGGAAGGAAGCCCCGCTCGGGGCAGACGGAGGTCGCCCTCCAACCCTCGTCGTGGTCCCTGCTCCCTCCGGTCAGCGTCACTTTCCATGCACAGGACTTTGTGGGGCTTGGGGGAAGGGGCAGCCAGGCCCCCCAGTTCCTGGGACCTTGGCCAGGGTGAGTGAAGTGTCAGGACACGCCATCCCGGGCACACGCGGGGTCCAGGCCCGGCGGGGCCATTTCAAGGCAGGAAGAGACATCGTCCCACTGCAGCTTTTAGGGGCAAAGACGGGGAGCGCCACACAGCGCCTCTCAGAGCAGGACTTGACCCTCACTGTCCTGCTGGCGCAGGGCAGAGCAAGCTGGGACCCTGGCTGTTTGTAACCCTGGTCCGCAAAGCTCGACACACACGCCCCAAGGGAGGTGCCACGCCAGGCTGTGCTAGTGACGTGTCCCTCCACCTTCAGGCTTGTCCCCCACCTGGCACCCACGAACCTCTCAGGGCCCACACCGGTCCGACCTTTGACCCTTGACGCTGTGGCTTTAGGGTTCCAGGAAGTGTAGCTCGGGCACTGCCGTGGGCTCCAGCCAGCGCATGGGCCTTGGCGAGAGCCCTCATGGCCTGTAACATCATATCCTCTGAAAGTAGCACCTACTCAGTGCATCTCTGCTGAAAAGCCTGTTCTTGGGTGCGGCCTGGGAGCCAGTCATGCCCCTGGTCCCGTGTCTAACCCATGGGGGAGTGAGGTGTGGCGGCGTGGGTGTGGACAGTGGGCTCGCTCCTTCGTGGATAGCGTCTAAGCCACATGTGGGCCCTGACAGGCCACGGAGATGGTGGCAGCTTCCAAAAAAGCCTAAGGGGCATGCGGCCGCCCTTGGTGACAGCCTGGTGGTGGCCATACTGGTCACAGGTGTGCAGACCTGCCTGGCGGCCTGGAGCTGCACATTAAGAGGGAAGTAGAGCCTGGAGCGCAGCGCCTGGGGGACCTGAGAGGCGTTCCCTTCTGTGAGGGGACGTGAGCAGGGGGGAGAGGTGTTTTGACAAAGTGAGGGCTGGGGTCCTCACGGCGAAGTCCCCCCGGCCTTGCCCCGTGCCCCCCTTCTCCGTGTCGTCCGAGGGCCCCTCGCTCACGTGGGCCGGTAGCACTGCCCACCCGGCATAGCCCCACACGGTGGTGGTGTCCTGGTGTTTGGACGTCCTAGATCCGGGCCACCTCAGGATGCACGTGACTGCGTGAGCCAGCTGGCCTTGCCTGAGCATTTGCACTGAGCTGTCAGCGGTTTGGGTCTGATGACTACGCTTCTCAGGTTTAGGGTTTCTAGGTGGTTACTGTCACCTGCAGTGGCGTTCTGTACGGTGACTGGCTCTTTGCTAGAACGTTCTGTGTCCTCTGGGTGAGCACAGAGGACAAGACTGGCTTGATTGGCAGGCCCGGTGGACCCCGTCTGGCGTCCCGTGTCCACGTCTGGTCTACGGGGGTCCGTTGTCGGGGTGTCCAGCTGCTCCCAGCCTGGCGTCCATCGGCCACTGGTGCGGCAGCTGGAAACTGAGCGTGTAGAGCGTTGGAGGCCTCCGTTCTTCACAAGCCGGGGTCCTGGCTCCAGTCGCCCCTCTCCCACCACGGCCAGGTTCAGGGGTAGCCCCGTCCCCAGCAGGTCTAGGGTCTGACGTGTGTCCCTGGCCTGCCTGTGACACCGAGCAGGGCTCCCTGCCCGCTGCCAGCCGCTCCCAGCGCCCACCCGTCAGCCCTCGGCGGATCTGAGGAAGGTGTGCATTCCACCCAGATTTCTTCAGTCCTGCGCAGGACGCTGGCTTGGGTTAGCGCTGCCCCCGTGTCCAGTCAGACACAGGTGTGCTGCGTCACGCTGCGACTGTGTGGCCCCCCCCACCCCAGCACCTGGCACTGGCCTCCCCGACTGCGTCCTCCCGGAGACCGCCAGGGTCCCCAGCTCGCTGTGCACAGGGCCCCTGCCAACACCTCATGTGCCGCACCCCGTCACCTTCCTCACGCCACACCTCAGAACGGGAGCCCCAGACTCCCCTGCCCCCTTCCAGCATCCCCCTTCTGGTGACACCGAGCTTGGCTGAGCTCCAAGGTGGCACTGTTCCTGTGCACGGCTTTGACTGTGGGAAGGGTGACGGTGGCGGGTGATGGGGGCGGGGTGGGCTTGGAGGTCCCCAGCGAGCACCCAGCCCACTGCTGTGGTTGCGGTCAGTCCTGACTTCTGACCTTGCGTCCCCTTAAAGCAGGGCGAGACCCGAGGCAGGGAAAATGGGTGACAAACCCCCCTTGTGCCACTTCCCACCAGAAAGCGTTTCACACGCGTCCGGGCAGCTGCGTGTGAAAGGCGAAGAGAATGGAGGAGGTGCCCGCGGCCGGCAGCGGCACAGTCACAGGCTCGCACACGCGCGCAGTGTGCGCACGGACTCCGGTGTGACCCTGCCCTGCCCGCAGGGACAGCCCGTCCGCTCACTCCCCTTTCCAACATCCTCTTGGTGACAAGACGGACGTGTCTCCGCCTGTGGCCGGGCTGTGGACATTGCTGGTGACCCGGCTGTCGTGCTGGCCACGTCCCTGACACGTGTCGGGCACTATGTGGGAAGGACCCGCGTGTTTCTGCGCTGCCCTCATTCCCTTCACCAGCTTCACGGGCAGAGCCTGCGTTCGTTCTTCACGAGTCCTCAAAACGTCCCAAACGTTCTCAGTGTCCCGTTTGTTTCTATTGTCAGAACCGGCATCCCTGAGAGCTCTGGGCCCCAAAATGCAGACGCGGGTGTGAGCTGGGCTGGGCCGACTTCACGTCCACTCGGCTGCCGCCGTCCCTGTCGTGTGGGGCCCTGGAGGGGACACGAGGCCCCACATGGGCAGGCGAGGGTGGCCCGGCACGTTCTCACGCGTCGCCAGGAGGCACGTGTGACCGTGGGCCTTCTCGCTGTCTCCCAGCTGGAGAAGAAGCAGGCGCTGCCCCCGTTCCAGCCGCAGATCACCGACGACTACGGGCTGGACAACTTCGACACGCAGTTCACCAGCGAGCCGGTGCAGCTGACCCCCGACGACGAGTAAGCGGGCGGGCGCGCGCGGGGTCCGCAGCGGGCTTGGCGGGGGCGCCGCGGGGTCACAGTAGTCGAGCCCTCGCCCGTGCCCACAGGGACGTCATAAAGCGGATCGACCAGTCGGAGTTCGAGGGCTTCGAGTACATCAACCCGCTGCTGCTCCCCACCGAGGAGTCCGTGTGAGGTGCCCCGCGGACACGTCTGCGGACGACCCCCAACTGTCCTTACCCACAGCGCATGCATGCCAGGCCGGCGCCCCCGGCTCGCCGGGGAGGGACGCTGCCGCTGGGACCGCGGCCGGGGCGGGCCGCGCCCCGGAGCAGAAGAGCCGCGCGCCCGGCCCGCGGGCGGCTCCGCGCCCAGGAGCCCGCGCCCGCGCCGCGGAGGGGCCGCGGGGACCGCGGCCGAGGGCGACGCCGCCCCGCGATTTCGAAGGTGCACACTTCCCAGAGACAGGACTGCCTGCCCCGGCAGGGGTTCCCTGTACCGCCCCGAGGAATAAACGTGCGATGGTGTCCAGGCTCCCCGGGCTGCTTCTTTCCGCGGGGCCGCTGTCCCGCCTCGCGGGGCGCAGGCGCGGGGGGCGGGGCCGGGGGCGGGGCCTGCGGCGTGCGCTGCGGAAGCGTTTGCACAAACGTTTTAACAAAGTTCCTGTCGTTCCGGGTCCGCGAGGTCTGACGCTGCAGGTGCCCCCTAAGCAGAAGGGCGCTGCTGTCTCCGCCGCAAGTTGGACCCGCAGGAGGCAAGTCGGAGGACGGAGATCGGAAAACGTCGCTGCCAAAGCACCCGGCGGCCAGATAAAAACGGTGCAAACTAAACCTGCTCGAAACGTTTCTGAGACACCACGCAGTGCCTACTCCATGTCTTGTTACGTAGTAGATTTTTGGAAAATATTTTTGTCAGTAATACTGACGCTCAGAAAATTTAAAAGATTTTCTAGAGAGAGGTAAATCATGGCTTTTTAGGTCCCTAACACGTTCGGTGCGTTGCGAGCCCGGGCAGCGTGCAGGAGAGGCCACCTTAGACACCGGGTCCCCAAATGTCCTTGGCGCCACCACAGCCTATGGCACCACATCTGTTCTGGGCCTCGGTGGTGAGCGGGGCTCCCTTCCCCGCGGCGGCTGGTGATTTCCAGGCAGGAGGTGTGAGAAAAGCAAACCCCTGCCGTGGAGGTGCCTGCTTTGCCGACTCAGCAGAAAAGCACTGTCCCCAGGCCCCAAGTGTCACCAGCAAGATTTGCCCCCAAAGACCAAGATCAGGGACCACGGGGCAGCATCCAAGAGCCAACTCTGGGCCTCACAGGAGTGTCACAGCCAGTGGGGATGTCCAGCAGCAGAGTCCAATCCAAGGACTGTGCAGTCACTTGCTGAGCGGAGCGTTGGGACATGCTGGAGTCACCTGGGGAGGGAAGGTCCCCTCCCTCCTGCCGTGTCAAGTACAGTGACAGCGTCTTTTCTTAGCAGTGCAGGGCCCTAACGTGCCCACACTTAGGGCACGTGCTCCAGCGGGGGTGTCGCCAGACAGCTTCCCGGCCACGTTTGGTGTGCGTGGCGCTGCCCCGCGGAGAGGCAGAAACTTGTCAGCCGTCTGTTCCATGCGTTAAAGGTGGAGGGTGTCCTGAGGTGACGCCGGGAACCAGGGATCCCGGCGCTTGCGACCAGCTCGTCACGGTCTGTGTCCCGAAACGGCTGGTGGACACTGGCGACGTCACGACTGTCACGCGGTCAATCTGGGTGTGTGGTTTTGTACAATTAGTGGAGCCGGACGCCGGCCGGTCCTCCTCCTGTGGATACCCTCACCCTCCACGGCCAAGGTCGTCCGCACCCTTGCACACCTATTAAAGACCTTAACGGCAACGCTTACTGTTGTTATTTTCATTAAAAGCAGGTGTTTCCGGGAAGCAGCGATTTTTGAAACCACTTTTTAAAAGTAGATTTTATTCTTAGGGCAGTTTTGGGGTCACAGCAAAATTGAGGGGCAGGCACAGATTTCCCACGTGCCCCCGCCCCACGCACAGCCTCCCGTCAGCACCCACAGGGGTGCACGACTTACAGAGAACAGCTCATCACCCAGGGTCCCCTTTACATCTTGGTGCTGTACATCCCATGCGTTGGGACAAAATGTTTGATGCCACGTGTTTACCATGACGATGGTACAGTTGTCTCGCTGCCTCCGTGCTCCCCACCCTCCTCCCCGTCCCCTCCATCACACACTAATCTCTTTACTGTCTCCATCGTCGTGCCTTTTCCAGAATCTCGTGTCACTGGAATCACACAAGACGTGGCCTTTTCAGCTTGGCATCTTTCACTTAATAGCTTGTACTTAGCTTCCCTCCACGTCTTTCCCAGCCTGGGGGAGGCCATTTTTGAAAGGAAAATAATGGACTTCTGCAAGTTCATCTCAGGGGTTCACATTGGGCCCCCTGTGACCACCGTGCCCGTGGCAGAGACAAGGGTGTCAAGCCTGAATTGGCACCGAAGCCGGGATCTTCTGGACTCTGGCCGACCAGCACTGTGGGGACATCGGCTGGCAGGTGCTCTCGTCCCAGCCTCCCTGAGAGTCGAGCGAGGCTGAGCCCAGACTGTGGTCACGGCCTGTCCGCCACCCATGGCGCCTCTGCCGACGCCCTCCACCTTAAATTCTGTTCCAGGCGGCATGAGGACAAGCATGTCTGGGGAACGGATACGGCGGTGAACGGCAGGGTTAGTAGAACGTGCTGCCCCGGCCTGTCACCTGAGCACAGACAAGCTGGCTTGCCCGCCCGGGCCTGGGTCCGAGTGGTGGTCAGTCTCTGCTGCGCGTGAGCCAAGACAGGAGGGTCCACTGTCTTGGTCTCAACAAACACGACACAAGCAGCGACACGTTTTTATACACAGCTTCTCCCTGTGTCGCACAGAGGGGAGCAAGCCGGGCGGCTCACCACACCACGTCTTCCGTGCTGTCCGCCAAGCACTGGGCGAGGTGGCTGTCGATGTCCAGCTGGGCCAGCCTGCGAGGAAGAGAAACGGTCACTCACAGTGCAGGGACCGCGGCCGGAGAGGTCGGAGAGGTCTCCATGGCTGGTCGAAACAGGTGGGGCCGTACCCACCAGGAAAGGCCTTTCCGGAACCTGTTCCCGGGTCAAAGCCCCACGTGTGCCTGGACAGACGCACCCTCAGCCTCCCGCTCAGGCTGGCGACTGTGTGCACGAGCCGGGGGCACTGTCGGCCTGTGAGCCAGCTGATGGTGAAGGCGGGTGCCCAGTGGGTTCAGGCCTGCGCCTCTCCGCGTCACCTGGCTTGGGGGAGCCCCACGGACTCGCGGGCAGAAACCTGTCGCGGAGCTCCGCAGCAGGGGTCGTCGGGGGACAGCACTTCACACAGTGTGTCAAGTCCATCACGTCAAAGAATGACACAGGTCTGAGTGGCCCAGAAGAGGCCGAGGCGTGCAGGGGAACGGAGGACACCAGCGGGCGCGTCCTGCCGCACCGCGCCCCTCAAAGCGCACGTCCCGCCGGAAGCACCGCCCTCCCAGCCCGGCGGCTCCGGACAATCACTACTCGCATTTTTCTAAAGACGGTCACAAGACCGCACGACAGCAGTTGCTGTGTCCAGCTGCTAAACCCGACCCTCACGTGGGTCCTGTCCCAGGACCCCAGAGCGCCCAGCCATGGCGGGGAGGGGGCCTCGTTTCCGACACACAGGACATCTGTGGTCTCCCCAGTCCTCGCTGAGCTGCGGCACGTGTTCTGGATCAAGTGCCCTCCCCTTTATAAGCAGATGGAAGAACGTGCCAGAAGCGCTGCAGGCACGCTGAGACCGAGACCCCACTGCGCTGGCCCCTACTTTGAAAGAGTAAGCGCTCCATCAAGCTTTAATTTAACTGCTTCAAAAGCTCAAAACCGGAGGCTTTTTTTCTAACACCCCTGTCTTCAGGACCCTTTTCTTAGACTGTGTAGGAATGCAAGCAACCCAAGGACAAAGACCCCCAGAACGGGACAAGGCGCTGGGGCGCCCAGGCGGCGCCAGGAACCTCAGGGGCTTCCCCGGTGCCTGCGTCCTCCCGCCGGGCACGAGTCACGAGGCTTCGCTCCGCGTTCGCGGCCTTGTTGGAGCTGGCGGTCAACACTGCTGCTCACGGCCATCCCAAAACGCCAGGTCAGGACACACTCGGCCAGTTCTCCAGTGGGCACTACCGGGGCATCTCCCATGGGCCACTTTACCTAGCAACAGGTCCCACCGGGGGACAGCCACCGCCTCGCCCACACCACCACTCTCGTCTCCCCCAACCCCAAGCTGTTTGGGTTCTGCCTGGAACTGGGAAGGAAGTGCTGAAGGGGTGGCGTCTAGGCTCAGCCCAGACACGGTCCCCATGACACAGCACCCACTGACGGAGCCTCGTGACTGACCTCAGACGGCCGTTCATCTCTGCCTGAGAAGTCCCGGCCGAGGGCCCTCTGTGTACGTTTGTGCTGGGAAGGGGGGCTCCCCCAGGCCAGGTGACTGGCTCGAGGGGCTTTTTGTCATAAGTTAATTCTGGAATCTTTTCCCCTTCATCCTCCGGGGCCATTTCTGCTTCTGGAAGACCGGGGACACCACACGGAACACAAGCACATGGTCTGGCCACACGGTGTCCGCAGCAGTTCCCAAAATTTGCTGTCCATTCATCGCACCCGACAGAGATCCCCCCCTGGCAAACGGACCCCCGTGCTCCCCACAGCTGTGTCCTCAGCTGTGTCCCACCCAGCCCAAAAGCTGGGCGGTTTGGGTTTCACTTATTAGCAAAATTGGATTCCATCCCCCTACTTAAAATGAGGCATAAAGATATATATTGGATTTTTTTAAATAGAAAAATACCTGCAGACAAATCAAAGTCTTCATTTTTAAAACCTCCAACCCAGCCCTGGGAAGGTTCTCGGGGTGCAAAGCAGGAATTCACACAGGGACCCACAGCTTGGCCAGCCCCTGGAGGCGGTCTCAAGCCCATCTGGTTCCCTCATGTTGGCGTGGGCTGGGCCACAGGGGAGAAGAGGCTCCCACCTGCCCGCTGTACTCCACAGGTTGTCCCCTCCCCAGGGAGAACACCCCTGCAGGCAGGCCACCCCACCACGGCCAGACCAGCAGGTGGGCCCCCAAGCCCACAGTCCTGTGTCCTCTGGCTGATCCTCAGTCACTGGCTTTGCCAACTTTCTGTGCAAGAAATCTTACTTTTACAAGGCCAAAGCCGAGCTCAGGCACCTCTCAGCCCTCTAACAGCGGCTGGGCTCGCCCCCAGGCAGCAGAGGGGAGAGGAGGCCGGGGCTGCTGCACTCACCCTGGGGCGAAGTCGGCCTGGCACAGGGGGCAGCTCCGTAGACTCTGTGCCCCTTCCGCCGGTGGCTGCTCCTGGGCGCAGGGAATCTCGTGGGAATCCGGCGTGCAGGGTCCCTGCGGAGAACAGGCGGGGGACCCCGGGTGCTCACCGGTCCCACGGAGCACGTGATATGAGCGGCCTGGACCCCCGCCTCCCCTCGGGGGCGGCGGGAAGGGTGTCCAGTAAAAGGTCTCCGATCCTACGGTGAAGACCTCGGGGGATGCGGTGTGCTGGGGGCTGCTCCTGGGCTCCTGCAAAAGAGAGTCGTCGGATGGTGACAAAACGGAGCGGCACCTGGCCCAGAAACCCCCCAGGCCACCCTGTGGGTCCCGGCGCACGCACCTGGCCGGGAAAAGCGGGCAGCGGCGGCAGCTCGCCGTCCAGGCTCCAGTCCGCACTCACTGTGCGCTGCAGCTCGGCCCACAGCTGCGCACTTTCGCCGTCGCCGGCCTGGAGGGACCCGGGGCGGGAGCTCGGGGGCCTGGGGCGGCACAGGGGGAAGGTGCGAACTCAGTGGGGCTGGGGGAGACCCACTGGGGAGCGAGTGAGAAATGATCTGGGGAGAGACCCAGCCGGCAGGGTGAGAACTCAGCGGGGCGGGATAAGCGGGGAGACCGGGGCGGCCGGGGTGCGGGAGTAAGAACTAGGCGGGGAACCAGCGTGCAGAGCAGTCGGCTCGGGGGTGACGGGGCGTGAGAACTCAGCCGGGGACCCAGCCGGCGGGGCGGACGGTGTGGACAGAACTAGGCGGGAAGGGGCCCCAGCGGGTCTGGTCCGGGAGGGGCGGGTCCGAGGCGCGCTCCGGGGCACACGTGGGACTATGACACCGGCCACTGCCCAGCCTGGGACACTGGGCCTCCCACCCGGCCTCGCCCCGCTCCTCATCCGCGTTAAGTCCCAGACCCCGGCCTCACCCGCCTCGCGAGGGCGGCTTCCGGCGGCTCAGCCTCAGCCGCGACTTCTGCGCCGCCTCCATTCGTCCCGAGCGCGCGCGTCAGGCGGAAGCGAGAGTCCGCCCGCCAGGCCCCGCCCCAGGCCCCGCCCCCGGCACAGACCACGTCCCCCCCGGACGCAGACACGCACACGCGCACGCACGCTCACCACCGCCCCCCTCCCACCGTCCTCCCGGCACCCTGGTCCCCGTCCGGACCCCCGACGGACGTGCGCTGTGGACCCGCGCCCCCACCCCAGCCTGAGCAGACCCCCGGGGGACCCACGGCCTGCTCCTGAGGCCGTGGCGTAGCCTGCCCTCTATGGCGCTCTCAGAGCGGAAGGTGCCCTGACCCCAGCCTCTGGAGACTGAGGCCGGGCTTCCTTCCGCCACCGCAGCGGCGGGGCTCAGGGGGAGGCGGACTCGCTCCGAAGGAGCCATTTTCCCGCTTTAGAGGGGTGGCGGCGCGGGCCTCTCCCACCGCCCTCACCCCGCAGGCCTGGGGTCCGCAGAGGCCGGGAGGAGGAGGAGCTGGGCGGGAGGTCGCCCTAGGGGGTCCCCGCCACCTCGGCCTCCAGTTAGCGCCCGCCCGCGGCTGCCCGCCCCCTGCTTCTCTCCCTAGGACGACCGCCGCGGCCTTACAAAAGGGAGGCATTCGGTTTCTTTCATTAAGCAAAAGAAGTGAGCTGGCAGTCCAGGCGGCCAGCCCGAGGCCGGGGCGCCGGCCGGGGGCCCAGCCCCTGTGAGGGGCTTCGCTGAAACCCTGGGCCTCGGGCGCCTCACCAGCCACCACGTCAGCCGCCACTTGGTGGCAGCAGATGCCCAGGCACCCTCGGCTGCTCCTGCCCTTGCAGAACTCGTGCCCTGTGGGCCCCCAGAGGTGGGCCCTGGGGTGACCCCACCCTTTCCAGACCGGGTGGTGGGCAGCCCCTGTCTGTGGGCAACAGGCAGGTGTCTCCCGGGTGCTGGGACTCGGCCTTTCCCAGCAGCGTTGGGGCTGCGCTTTGGGCCCCCTCCACGGGAGTCACCTCAGCCCCTCTCTGCTGCAGCCCTGCCTCCCCCGAGCCTGGAATCCTGGCACCTTCCTGCAGCGCAGCCTCCCATCCCTGAGCAGAGGACCCCTCCTCCCCGGCGAGCGGTCGTCCTGTGGCACGGAGGTTGCCCGTCCAGCTGCCAGTGTGGACCTCCAGAGCAGGGGCAGGTGGTTCACCAAACATTCCCTGAGCACCTGCCTGCGCCAAGGACTTGTCTAGATGCTGGAGACCCCCGGGGGACGAGACAGGGTCCTACCCCCAGAGCCTCCCAACTGCTGGAAAGCAGACGTCGCGTGCGAAACAACGGAGCCGTTGCGGTAGCTGCCCCCGGGGGCCACGGAGGGAGGCGACCTGCGGCAGGGCCCGCTCCCAGGTATGGGGACTCCGGGTCTGGCCCATCGTGGGTGCCAGCTGACCGAGGACTCCCAAGCAGCTGTGTCTGGGGCTCCCTGACACAGTCCCGGCTGGCCCTGGCTTTGGAGCCTTTCCTGGAAGTGTCACCACACTGCAAGCCAGCCTTTGGGACTTCCAGGAGGAATGGCTCCAGGCCTCCCTGAGGCAGAGGAAGGCTCCGCCAGGCAGAGGGCTGGAGTGTGCCCAGCTCCCGGGCCATGCTAGGAAGCTGTGGGACATCCGTGTGAGCAGCTGGTGCTCCTGAGTGGGGCCAGGGCCCAGCACCAGGGTCTTCATAGTCGAGGCCACGCTGGCCCCTTCAGCCCCTTCTGCAGACCTCACATGGCTCGCTCTCTGACCAAGAAGGGCGGAGCAAGGCAGGAGCAGGGAGGGGTCTTGGATGGACCCAGGGTGCTGGCCTGGCCCGGGGGCAGGTGCGGGCCCCCAGGGAGGTGGGGAAGGGTGAGGGCCTGGCTGAATCTGGCTCTGGCCTTTGGTTCAGAAGGGGGCACCCATTCTTTCTTTGGCCTTAGCCACCCCAGTGGGCCTCACTTGCCTTAGCTGCCAGGGAAGGGGACCCAGACCCCGGGGCAGGCCTGAGCAGACTGGCAGAGCAGAGGCCCTTGGGGCCAGCACTCTGCGGAGGGCAGAGCCAGGGCGATGTGTGACAGCCTCCTGGGGACCTCCTCCTCTCTGGTTTCCTCCAGTTGCCGGGGATTAACCCCCATCACCACTGGGGCCTACGGCCTGGGACACTTCCTCGGGGAACAGAGCTGGGGCCACCCCGCGCCAGGCACACAGCAGGTGCCAGTCAGGAAGCCCCCCACCCCCGGCCCCTGCTTTCCGACAGCTGCCACCCACCCCCCACCCCGCTCTGCACAGGACCTTCTGGAGGTGGAGCCCAAGTGCGCACCCCGGGCCACCCGCCTCACCCCGCTGTCCCGCATCAGCAGCGAGACCGGCCGCGGAGGGGCCGGAGGGAGTTCACAGGCTGGTGCTGATGGAAAGGATCACGTTTTCCGAACTTTCTGCTGCAGTGACGGGCGCTGGAGTCTGATGGAGATTTTCTGATTGGAGCTGATGCTGATGCCGCAGAAAAAGCTTTCAAGGAGCCCAAATTCATGTTTACAGACTATCTCAGCGTTCTGGGGGAGCCCCCACCGCCGCCCCATCGGGCAGAAAGTTCTCGAGTGGGTGGGGGTGTCGGGCCCCACCCTGTGGGCGCTCTGGCAGAGTCCACCGTTAAGGGAGACACCTGCCCTCCAGGGCACCCGGCCCAGAGTCGGGGGTGTCTGCGGCCAGCCCGGCAGGGCCGGTCCCTCGCTGGTGCCCTGTACCACTAGGAAGCGGGCATCCCACTGGGCGTCCCAGCCCCACCTGGCTTCCCTACAGCCTCCCTTGGCTTCTTGGGGTTGGTTCTGCCATCAAGCCACCCTGCAGATGGGGCCAGGACAGCGCACGCGGGCAGAGCAGGGCCTGAAGCTGCCAGGCAGAACCAGTCCCTTCAGATTTCCACGTGAAACAGGCAGCCGGGGACCTGTGCTCACAGTGCAGGGCTGCCAGCCATGTCCCTTGCCAGGTGGCGGGATAGCACAGCACCCACTCAGGGTGTCCAACCCCTGCCCGCTTGCCGGGTGAGGACGGCCTCGAGGGCTGGGCACCTCCTCCCTGAAGTCCAGCCTCCTGATGCCGCTGGCAGCGGGCTATGCTCAACCACACCTGCTGGCCCACGGGTGCCAACGGGCGAGCGTGCCCGGAGCCAGGCAGTGGCACTGGGGGATGTGCGCGCACCAGGCAGACAGGCTGGAGTACATCAGTTGCCCAGGAAACATCACAGGTCGGAGGGCAGCAGAGTGGGTGTGTGGGGCTCCCCGTGCGCCACCTCACGCTGCAGAGGGTCAGGCGTCAGGCTGAGACCCGCCAGAGGTCAGCAGGCTAAGGCCGAGCGATGCCCCTGCCTCCGGCCCCCAACCCAGGAGCCCGAAAGTCAAAGGCAGCTGGGGGCACTGGCGAGAGACAGTGGCCCTATTTCCAAGTCCCCAACCTGCCCACCCCTCTCTTGGACAGGCAGCCACCTTTCCCAGCCTTCAGAGCGAACACTGTCACTCCCGGGAGGTCCCACCTCTTCCCTCTGCTGCTGCCCTCGGTCAGCTACGCAGGTCCTTTCTCCGTCCCCATGTCTCCAGCTCAGGCTTCTTCCTCCGAGGCCACCCAATGGCAGCCCTGATGACCAGCAGGCGCTCTGGCCCGTGCGAAGCCCCCTCCCCCAGCCCCTCCCTCCACCCTATCGCTCTCCTGGGTTTTCCCACCCACAGTGAGAATTGTCGGGGGCTGGAGCGCTGTCTGACTTCTGGGAGGACAAGTCAACAGTGCCCCAGAGCTTCAGGGGCGCCCAACCCAGAGGGACCAGACGACCAGTCCTGAGGGAAGGAGACCACCTCAGCACTCCTCCTGGGGGGTCAAACAGAGACCATATTTGGGGGTATTGGGGAGTCGAACAATGTCTGTACAAAATTAGTGTCCCCTGGGGACCTGTGAAAGTGGCCTTATTTGGAAACGGGGTCTTTGCAGACAGGGTCAGGTGACTATGAGGCCATCCTGGGTGAGGCGGGCCACTCCCGCCTCGCTGTGTCCTGATGAGGAGGGAGAAGTCCGGACACAGGCGCGGAGAGAGGAGGCCGTGTGGGCACTGAGGCAGACATTGGGTGATGTGGCCACAAGCCAGGGGACTCCTGAGGCCACCGGAAGCGGCAAGAGGCAGGAAGGAGCCTCCCTAGACCTTCCCGAGGGAGCATGGCCTTGCAGCACCTCGAGTCTGGATTTCTGGTCTCCAGACCGGGGAGAAGGGACTCCTGTCTTCAGCCACAGTCTGTGTCACTGGCTCTAAGCCGGGCTGCCGAGAACAGCTTGGAACGCCCGCACCGTTTGGTTTGGGGTGGCGGGGCACCCCGAGCCCACCTCTCCTGCCCCTGAGTCCTATCAACCAGCCGCCATGAGGTGAGAGCCCAGCCTCGCACCCCTGGCGTAGGCAGGGGCCACTGGCCCCCTCGGGGAAAGCCCCGCACCTCAGCTGGGGGGCCAGGGCGCAGCCCGGTTCATCCGCCAGCTCCCAGGGCAGGGCTGCTGGCTGGGACCTCCACACCCTGAGGTACCACCGTCCCCGTGCCTTCCAGGCCTGACCCCGTCACCGCCTCAAGCAGCAGCTGCGTCACCCCATTTCTGGGTAGGGGAGGTCTAGTGTGGCATCTCTGGTCTCTGCTCCTTCTCTGGGGTCTCCGTGGGCAGGGTCCATCCCGGGCCGGCCGGCGGGTGGCTGGCGAGGCCCACAGAGCCGGTCTCCATTAGAGGGGCCCCTGGGCCTCAGCTGTGGCCTCCGCTCCTGTCCCCTCCCCCCTCCGCCTGCTCCCTTTCCCTCCCCCCCCCTCTTCACAAGGGCACAAAGGCCTCAGCCCCGCCCAGCGCCCAGTGTGGACACAGAGGCGGGGTCAGGGGTCAGCAGACGTTGTATGACCTCCTTGGCAAAAACGGAGCAGGGGAGCCGGGCCCAACGGGAGAGCACCCCCCGCCCAGGACCCCCACTCCAGGGCCACCTCCTGGGGTTCCTCTACCTGCCTCTGAGCCTTCTTCCCAGTTCTGCCCAGAAACGGTCGGCATCCGTCACCACAGACGTTTAAGGCACGCAGCTGGACGGTTAGGTTCTCACACGGCGAAGCGAGGGGCCCAGCCACCACCTGTCTCCTCCCAGAGAAAAGAGAGAGAGAAAAAGCTTTTCTCCTTGTGACGAGAGCTTTCAGGATCTGCCTCTGAGCCTGACTGGGCCCCCGGCTTTTGCTGACCAGAGGGCCCAGCAGCAACCAGGGGCCACAGAGTCATCAGCCTGTGGCACAGTGAGGGACACCAGCCCGCAGCAGAGGGTTTGTGTGTCCCTTCTCCACTTGCCAGGTTTGGAGCAGGCAGCTGGTCAGGGCGTAACTGTCTGCTGTCCAGCCCAGGGACAGGAGGGGCAGGCGACCCCTGGGCCTCACCACCCAGGAGGTGGGAGGCAGGGTTGGGGGGCCCTGCCCACCCGCACTCTCCTGGGGCTCGGGCCTTGGAAATGGGCACTGAGCTGCTCCTGCCTCCACTCCCTCCTCGGCTGGCCACCCTGCCTGGCCAGAGGGCAGCCCGGGGGTCCCACGTGTCCCCTTTGAAGCCTACAGAGGACTGTCTGGCCAGCGGGAGCAGTGGCCTGCTGTGCTGCGGGTCACTTCTCTGAACTGGCTCCGTATCTGCCTACAGCCCGAGGCAGGGCCAAGACGTGGCTCACTGGGCAGCTGCCCCAGGCCCCCTGGCCACTGAGAGGCCTGCCCTCCCCTCCTGCTGCTCAGCCACCCCTCCTCCCCTCAGACCCCTCGGCCGCTGGCCTGCCGGAATGCTGGCAGGAGGGGGCAGGGGCCTGGCTGGGGCAGCAGCCCAGGGACGGAGCTGGCCTCTCTCACAGCTCCCGAGGCACCTCCAGGCCATCTGGCCCTTCAGGGGGAGAAGGGTTGGGGAAGAGGAGCAGCAGGAAATTGGCAAAA
The DNA here is from genome assembly GCF_902729225.1 of Pteropus medius. Lineage (NCBI taxonomy): Eukaryota > Metazoa > Chordata > Mammalia > Chiroptera > Pteropodidae > Pteropus > Pteropus medius. The sequence goes on from NW_024346980.1 coordinate 850,274, forward strand.
AAGCCCCAGGTGAGGGAGGCGAGGGGCAGCTGCGGAGGGGGCAGTGGACGGAGAGGGGACCGGGCAGCAGGGACGCGTGACTTGCCGTGGGGTCGCCCTCCAGAGTACAGCCGCCAATGGCAGTGGGCGCCTCCCCGGGCTGCCCACCTGCCGAGATGCCCCCCGGCTCTGAGTTGGAACTGTCGGTGTCCCCACAGTGGCTCACGGCCCTGGAACAGCCCGGTGGCACCTCTGCTCCTGCACCACCTCCTGCCTCTCTGCGGGGAAGGCCCGGGCTTCTCCGGGGCCAAACTCTCCCAACGCACCGTGCTGGTCAGGCCCCGCTGTCGCCGCCCCACCCAGGCTGGACACAGCCAAACCGGCATCCTGGCAGCCTCTGTACGTGGGGGCCACCCCTGCTGGGTCATCCTCTCTCAGGTCAGACTGGCGTGCACCCCTTCAGGGAGCAGAGGGCAGGCGGATGAGGCCTGAGCACCCCCTTAAACTCCCAGCACTGGGGCTGGCTGCTGCCCCCAGCCCTGCCCCGGTGGAGGTGAGGGCAGGCCTCCCATTTCTCAGAACTGAACCGAGGTGCAGACCGCGAGGCAGCGTCAGGGTCCGAGCGGGTGGCAGCCGCTGGGCCTGCCCTCTGAGCTGCTTCCCCACGCCCCGCCTGTGGATGGCGCCGGTGCTGGGCCAGGGGCCTCGTGCCTCGCGCTGCCTCCAGGGCACTGGCCGGTCCACCTGCACGGGCCCCGCAGCTGAGCCGTGTCCTTCCGCCCCTTTTGCAGATGGGCCTGCTGAGGCCCAGGCCCTCCGTCACCTTGTAGGTCATGACACGGGGAGCTCCGACCTGGGATTGAATCCAGGTCGCCTAGGCTCCTGCCTGGGCCGCTGGCCTTGGGCAAGGAGGTCAAGGTCAGGGAGTGAGAGAAGGGCCAGGCACTCTGGGCACCAGGAGCAGCTTCTCTGGCCCAAGAGACGCTGCCCAACGCTGGGCGGATGGTGAGGCTGCCCCCTCCCACCCCGGGTGCCCGGATGTTCCCACGGGCTGCTCCCGAGACCCTGAGGGACAGGACTGTCCCACCCTGACCACACCCATGCCCGGCTGCCCTCTCTGCATCTATGTGGTCAGCTTTCCCAGGCCCGCACCTAACCTCCCTACCTGCCTGGGGTCTGCTGACTTGCAGTGGACAAGTACGGCTGGTGTCCCTCAGTGTCCCCAGACCTGGTTACCCATCCTGCCAGCGTCATCAAGCCGTGCCCGGCTCCTGAAAACAGTTCACTGGTACGGCTGCCCTGAACTCCCCAGACCGCCCCTCCTTTGGGGGCGCTGTCCCCTCCTGGGACGAGCCATGGGGTGGTCAGTCCCCCCACATAGCAGCTTGTCCTCTCCACGCAATGGGAGCAGCTGGCCTGACGGCTGGGGAGCACAAGGAAAAAGTCGCCGGCTGAGTGTGCAGCAGGAGTGCCGCCGAGGTTCGGATCTGCCCGTGGCTTCGGGTCGGGCGCCACAGCCACGGGGCAGGGCAAAGGCGGGCCCCCACACACCTGTCACAGTCCCAGGAGCCTTCTCTGAGTGTCACTGCCTTGGGGCCCACTGGCTGACCGGCGTGCCCGGGAGTTGGTGGCTGCAGGCAGGGTGACAGCTGGGGTGGACTCCAGCTGCCCTCATCCCCACTGCCCAGTGCTTTTGGAAATAGTGGGGGATGGACCAGTGCTAGGCAGACGGGTGACACCTGCAGCCGTCCTCGAGGGCAATGACGCAGACCACCCGTGCCCCCCGGAGCGGACGAGGGCGCATGGGCCGGGTTCTTGCCGGGGGCACTGGTGGTCAGCCCTGCCAGTGCAGCCCTCCGTTTGGGGACAGCCCTGTCCTGGCTGCAGTCCTGCCCCCCCCCGAGCCCGGAATTCAGGCCTCATTTCGGCTCCTGCCTCTTGGATTGTTCAATCCTTGCGTCGACGCCTCAGAGCTGCAGGCGGGCGGTTCCGCTCACAACTCCATGTTCTGTGTGTGCGTTTGCGTGTGGGTGTGTATTTGTGTGTGTGTGCACATTCGTGTAACGCGTGTGTTCGGATGGTGTGTGTGTATGTTCATGTGATGTGTGTGTATGAGTGTGTCTGTGTATGTGTGTACATTCGTGTGACGTGGGTTCGCATGGTGTGGGTGTGTACGCATGTATGTTCATGTGACGTGTGTGTGCGCACATGTCCCGTGTTCCCTGCCCCAGAGCCCGAGCCGAGGCTCCCCCTGACTGGGGCGGTTCCGCGGAGGAACAGGCTGGAGGGGCTTAGCTTAGCCGCATGGCCGGCGCGCGTCTGCCGCTGCTCGGCCGCAGAGCTCCTGCCTGCGGGGCGGGCGGTGCTGCAGCTTCTCTGGGGGTCAGAGCCTGGCTCCTCAGCCCGGGCGCAGGGGTCCCGGCCCCAGCGGCCCTCGGAGCCCTGCCTCCCCGGAGCGCTGGTCCCTCAGACCCGCCTCCTGCCCGCCTTCTTCCTCTCAACTTTGTCCTCCCTCCCTCCGTCCCCCCTTCCTGGCGAGCAGATTGCAATCCAAACCTGTTGTTAACTTCTCCCCTGCAGTTGTCCGTCAGCCCTTCCAAGTTAAATATTACTCACGGGGACGAGGGCCCGCTGGGCAGCGCTGGGCCTGGGGGCGGGCCGGCCCGTGGAGGGGCTGGGTGGGGGCCAATGCCAGGCCGCGGCCGTGGAGCCCTGCCTGCGGCGTCTGTGAGGCCGCTGGGTGCGGGGCTGGGCAGCAGGGTGGGCAGCCTGCCCCTATGCCCAGGTCCCGCCAGCCTCTGGCCCCGCCCTTTGAGGTCGCCTGTTTACTTAAGCCCCACGCTGCGGCCGGAGTGGGCAGGACGGTGGGCAGCGGGTCCCTGGGCAGGGCAGGGAGGGGACGCCCAGGGGCCAAAGAGGGGCTTGGGCTAGGCCACGCGTGGGCCCTCCCCTCGGCCGGTCACTCCAGCTGAGTGCCAGGCTGGAGGCAGGACGGGGAACAAAATGTTCAGAAAAATAGCCTCATCTGTTTCAAATCGATCCCTCTGGTTGGCCCTCGGTTTTCCCAGCCTGGAAGGGAAGGCATGGGGTGCCGTTTGCTGCGCCTCCCCTCCCCCTCCGAGAGGCCCTCACTGCCCGCCAGCCATGGCCTAGGGCATCGGGGGCCTCCTGGGTTCAGAGCAGAGTCCCCCAAGCCCCCATCCCCCAGGGGGAACGAAGCTAGGGGAGGACAGAGGCTCCGAGTCTCTGCCCCCCGGCCCGCCGCCCCTCCATCCGCCCCTCTGCGTGGACCCCGTGGGACCGAAGGCTCCTGCCCTGGGCCTTCACGTCCGCCGCTCCCCGCCCGGCTGCTCTCCTCCGCGCCGCTGAACGGACCTTGTGTGGAGCGCCTTGACTCGGCTCCCTGCCCGGCCCTGGCCTGCCCCTTCGACGGGCACGTCGCCCACCTACCATGGGCTTAGCGAAAGGCCCGTCACGTGTCCCTGAAGCTGTGGGCACTTGAGAACAAGGATGGCTTTCCGCTCCCTCTGCTGGTGGCAGACAAGCCCCGAGCAACCAGGTGGAGAAAGCCAATCCTGTCCACACCTGGTGTGGGGTCCCGCCTGGGGGCAACACGACGGCCCCTCATCCGCAGCCCCGGCCCCCGCCTGAATCCCCACCCGGATCCCTGCCTGGGCAGGACGCATCCAGCTGACCAGAGCTCAGACCAGAGGCCTCCACTGGGGGCCCAAGGGTCCGGAGGAAGGGCCAGCAGTCTCCCACGAACACCCCGAGGAAGCAGGGCAGAGGACAGGGGCCCACGAAGGCTGGGCAGGTGGCAGTGACACGCTTGCCCTGGACCCTGCGTCTGCCCTCCTGCCTTCCGTCCCGGCGGACCTTGTCGCAGTAGGTGCTTAACTGTGCAAGCCACATCCACCTTTCTGCTAGAGCCGCCTCCGCTCAAGGAGCAGGGCCTCCTCCCCCGACCCTGCCCTGGGGACGCAGCCCTGGGACAGGGAGGCTCCTGGAGGCGGGCAGGGGAGAGGCCCCCTGCGCCCGCCTCCTGTTCTCTGCACACCTTACGTGAACGCGTCTGTGTGGGGTTCTGGGGATGGGGCCGCCCACCTGCCCGCCTCGTGCCCAGACCTGCGAGTGTGCCTGCCCCTGTCAGAGGCGGCGAGTTGGGACATCGTACCTGACACCCGGCAGAAAGGCAGGAATGTGCACCTCCACGCCACCTCGCGGGAGGGGGCCTCAGCGACCAGATGTCTGCTGGCTGTCTCTTTGCCCTTCGGGATGCTGGCAAGACAGAGTGTGGCCCTGACCCTCGGCCTGGCCGGCGCCAGGGCCTCCAGCCCTTCCAAAGCCCCACAGCCCTGCCTGCTCCCCTCCCCTTCGACCCCAGACCCAGTGTCTGCTTTCCCGCCAAAGCGGTGGGGGTGGGGCTGGAGTTTATTCAGTCACGTGGGTGATGGGGAGGAGCAGGCCCTGCTTAGGGAAAGGACCCCAGCATCCCACAGCAGGGTAGCAGGCCTCCACAAGCCCAGGGGCCCTCAGCCACACGGGAAAGCTCCTTCTGACAGTGAGGGGGGGCGGGGGGAGGCGCCGGGGCTCTCCAACGGCACGCGCCCGCCCCACAAGCCACTGCCAAGACTTCTCAGCCCTTCTGGCAAATGTCTGTGTCCACAGCGGAGCAAGCACCCTGGGGGCGGGTGCTTCCACAGGAGCGGGAACCCAGGGTGCAGCTAGCTCACCCTCCCGCCCCACCTCGGTCAGAGGTGGCCCTTCAGCCCTGAGTGTCTCCGTCTTTGGCTTGGGCTGAGGGCAGAGCTCAGGCTGGACACCGCAGGGACCTGCTGAGTAAAGTGCAGTCTGGCCAGAGACGCAGCCTGGTGACCCCGTGAGGGAGACCTGGGCCCAGGAGGCGGGTGCGGGCCCTCATCCGGCTGCCTGATGGGGACGGAGGTGTGGAGGGCGCAGCCTACAGCAGGCCCGGATGTGGCCGCCACCGAGCAGGAGGGCAGCAGCCCTGGCACGGGCGTTCAACCCGAGGGTTCTCACCCAAGGGGCCGGGCGCCATGGGCACCATGGCAGGAGCTTAGCCGACCAGCCCACAGGCCCTCCGGGTGCTCACGCCGCCTCTTCGAACCCCTGCCGCAGTCCCTATTTCTGACACGAGGGCACGGGGGCCTCCTAGGCCAGACAGGCCGCTGCCCCAACAGCCGGCCCGGCGCCCGCCTGCCCTGCCTCCCCAGCTGCCAGGGCCTGCGTGGCCCCCACTGGGCAGCCAGCGGGGCCGGGAGTCCGAGCAGCGGGGAGGGAGGGCAGGTGGCTCCTGGGCCGTGTGCTCTGCTCGGGGCCCTAGCACAGCTGCTCCAGGGGCCGGAGAAGGAGGACGCCGCCCGCCAGAGGCCCCGGTGCCCGGCCAGCACGGAGGGAGGAGAAGCCAGCTGTGGCCCTGGGGCCTGGGGTCGGGCTGGAGGCGCTGGGAGGCGGAACTCAGCCCAGGGCAGCAGTGCCTCCAGGCCTGGGCGGCAGGAAAGGGAAAGGTGACGTCATCGCTGCCTGGAATCTGCTGTTTGGAGGCGTCGCCATGGAGACCGGAAGGCTCAGGGTGGGTAAAAATAGCAAACCCAAGAGGGTGTAAGTTCCAAGAAGCCGTCTCTGAAAGGGAGGGAAGCAGGGCTTGCTTCTGGCGGGGACGGAGGCCCGGCTGGGAGTCCGGCGGGAGGGGCCGCGGGGTTTCCGGCTCTGCCACCGATTGCTGGCGCGGCAGTTCCGTGTCCCTGCCGTGTCCCTGCCACCCAGGAGCTTTGTCCCCAGGCAGGGTGTGGCGATTGTGACAGGCTCCCCGCAGGAGGCGTCTGGAAGTCCCGAGCGCACGGGCTTCCTCTAGGCGGGCCGCAGAGGTCAGCGAGGGGGGTGCTCGGTGACCTCCATCTGGAGTGGGAGGAAGGGCGCCTCCAGGCCCCCACTGGCCTCCGCCTCCGCCTCGCCCGGCGGGCTGGGGGGTTCCATCCCCTCCCAAGCACGGAGCTGAGCCCCGGCCGCCTGGGCCCGCCCTGGGCTGGTCTCCCGAGAACAGCTTGAAGCCATCACCCTCAGCTCCTCAGGCCCTTGGCCACCCCCAGGGACCCTCCTTCCAGGCCGGGAGGTGACCATCCTGCTTCTCTCCGGGCCCCCCGCAAAGCCAGCACGCGCTGTCTGCACAGCCCCTTCAGCCGTGCGCTGTGGGGATCCACTGTGTCCTCACCGGTCGCTCTCAGTCTCAGGGTCCGAGTCTTGGGGGGACATCCTGCAGCTGCGGGGAGGGTCCCAGCTCCAGAAACGGTGCTGATCTTTTCCCAGGAGGCATCTCACTGGGAGACTCTGACCAAAGTGAGTCTGGTGGCCGCCCCTCCCAAGAGCACAAAGTCCTGGCTCAAATGTGGTCAGCCTTGGGGCCCTCCGGTGACCAGGTGCCCTCGGGGGGGCCAAGAGCACTGGGTGGGCGCTGCCAACTGGGGAGACCCCCATCCTGGACAGTGACTGTCAGCAACAGCCACCGATGTGGCCCTGGGGATCCCCGCCTTCCTTCCTTCATGCCCAAGGCTGCAGCGGGGCTGGATCTTTGCCTGCTGCCCCATAGTGCCCCTCCCGGCCCCCCACCCCCTGCCCGGGGTCTCTGCACGGTGCTGCGGCCTCTTCTCTTTTGCAGACACCCTTGTTCTCGGGGTAGGGGGCCTGGGACCTGAGCGGGGTGGCCTCTCCCCCTCCAGAGTCGGGGTGATGAGTGGGGGGCCCTGGGAACACGGCCCAGACCCCTTGGGCTTGAGGTGGTTGGTTGTTGGAAAGGCAGAGGGGGAAATGGAGCCCCGTGTGGGGGAACAGCTCACATGCCTTATGTAACGAGTGAGCTCACCGCAGCGCCTGCCAGAAGTGACGGCAGGGGGGTGGGAGGGGGCCTTCCCAGAGGAGAGGGGGCCCAGGGCTGGGCTGCAGAGGGGGCTGCAGCCGGCCCAGGGGCATGGGGCAGGTGGGCATCGGCCCGGGGCCTCCTGTGGCTGGAGGGGGCCGGGAGGGGCGGGGAGAGAGCAAGCCCTGGGTGCTGTGGCCAGGCCTGGGGTGCAGGGTGTGGCCAGATCTGCCTGCTCCCCCAGCAGTCAGATGCTAATAGGGTCCTGACGTCAGAGCAAGGGCTCTTCGAAGTCACGCGAGACCCTCTGGGGAGCAGCTCGGGGAGCCCTGGAGGGGTGGGCACCGGCCGCCCTCTGCACCTCCCCGGCCCCCTCAGCCAGGCGGCTGCTGCTCTGGGGACGGCCCCTCCTTTCTCTCTTCCTGCTAGAGCCCCCCACAGCCCCTGCAAGCTTCCTCCTTTCTGGGATGGGGCGTCCCCGCATCTGCTCTGTGACAGGCCCAAACCCCAGAGCCAGTCCTGGAGGACTGACCTCCGGCTGGGGGCGGGGTGGCTTCAGGTCGGCTGTGGCTGCTGCTAGCGGCTCTTGGAGCCTGGGGGTCGTTAGGGCAGTGCCGGCCACATGGGAGCCAGCTCCCCAAGCACTGGCCTGGGGATATTCGTGCTGTGCCTGCAGACAGGCCTGGGGCCACGGCCCCTCCCTTCAGAGCGCAATCGGTCCAGTCCACTGACCACTCACTTGAGGGCCAGAAAAGCCCTCGGGCCCCTGACAGGGACGCACAGCAGGGAAGAGGGACACCAGCGCAAGGCGAGAAGGGGCTGAGCCCAGGCCTAGGTGGGGAGCGTCGGAGGGGCCCGGGTCTTGTACTGGGAGCGCAGTAGGGGCCGGCCCCTGCTCTCGGGATGGGTGGACAGAGGAGGGGGTGGCTGGAGGGGCAGGGAGATGGGGCCTGTCCCAGAGCTGCGGAGAGGCAGGGCTGGGGGTCCGACGGGCGGGCCCCCCCTCTGCATGACGGGAAGGCAGACCCGCACCTCACCACTGTGTCTGGAGGGCGGGGCCTGCACGGAGGGCTCCCCAGGGTCAGAGGAGTCTGCCCGACCCCTGTCCCCCGACAGACCCCGCCTAACTAGACCCTGCCGCAGGTGCTGGGCCTCTCCTGGGCTCCTGTCCCCCGGCCGCCTGGTGTCCTGGGCCCCTCTGGGCCTCAGTGTGCCGTGCTGTGGAGCAGGACAGAGCCCCGCGGTCAGCGGCTCGAGGGAGAAATACGTGCGCACACAGCCCTGGCGCAGAGCCAGCTGTCCTTCCTACCACAGGCCCTGCGGCCACTACTGCCACGGTGGCCGTGGCCGCTCCAGCCCCGGGGGCTGTCTCTGGAAGGTGCAGGTAGAGAACTTCATGCGGGCAAGGGCCTGCCGCTCGGCCCCCATCCTGTGCCGGCTGGGCACAGGGGCGGCGGGGGGTCTTGAAGGACACTGGCGGGGCCCAGACCTTGGCCCTGTGTGGCTCCCCCTCGGTCCTCACACCGTTGCCTCTGTCCTTTACCCGCAGGACCCGGCTCTGGCCTTGGGGCCCGGCCAGCCAGGGCTCCAGGGCAGGAGACGGCCCCCTTTGATCGCTGAGGTGTGGCCGGAGCCCCGAGCAGGCCACTGCCAGCAAGGCTTGCATTCCAGAGCAGCACAGGACGCTTCAGGGGACAGGGTCCTGCGGGTGGGGGCGGGGCCCCAGGACAGCGCACCCGTGCAGGCTCAGTCTGTGCTCCTCCAGGCTGGGCCCTCTCTGGAGCGCCCCGCCAGCTGAGGACATGCCCCCCGAGCCAGGCCAGCAAGCCCCGGGCTGGGAACCCCGGGAGGGCCGAGGCCTGCACATCCTTCCCCGCTCCAACTTCGTGCTGCTCCTTGATGCCAAGGCACCCCGTGCTGGCCACTCAGGCGCTGGGCCGCGGTTCCCAGGGGAACCCTTGCATCGCACCCTGGCTGTGGGTCAGAGGTGGGGCTGAGCAACTACCGCCTCCCGGACTGCCCGATGCCCCGCCAGGGCCCCAACAGCCTGGACGGGCCTGACCTTGCCCTATCCGCGACGTCTGGCAGCCAAGGCCAGGTCTATCCTGGCGGGGGCCGCCAGGCTGGCAGGGCTGGGAGCCCTGGGGTGGGCGTTCGGGCGGCTCTATGTGGCACCTCCAGGAAGACAAGGACAGCTCCGGGCGGGGGACGAGGCCCCGGGGATGCTGCCCGCAGTGGGACGCTGGCAGGACCTGGGGGCACAGGGCGTGGCGGGCTCCTCATCTGTCCAGCACCTGCAGCAGCGTGCCGTGCTCACCGTCCATGCCCATGGCCCGGGGCTCTGCTCAGCTTCCCAGGCGTCACCTCTGTGGACCCCAGGAGGCAGGTCTTGTCTGTCTGCCGGGTGCTGGGACCTATGTGTGACCCCCGCACAGATCCCGGCCCTCGACCGCCCCTGGGGAGGCAGACACGCCCTCAGTCCGTGGGACAAGCAGCCCTTGAACGGGCCACTTGGCCAACCCCACAGAAGGTTCCATGGGGGAGGGGCATCCCCTGCCCTCCCCCTCCCCCTCTCCGCAGCCAGAATGGTCCAGAAAAAACGACAAAGAAGGCCAACAAAACAGAAAGCAGCTTTTTTGGAAAACTAGAAAATGCAGGTCAGCACAAAGAAATTAAAAATATCTGCAGCTTCCTCGCTCCGCGAAACCCGCTTTCTCGTCTGACACGGGAGCTGCCTGTAAAGGTCTGAGCATCACGCCGGCTGCATCCGGAATTTTGACTGACAGTGTTTTCATTTTCGTTCAATTTAAACATTTTGTGATTCCATTTCGATCCCTCCTCTAATCCACGATTTGTTCGAAGTGTGTTCTTTAATGTCCCAAACTGTAGTGTTTTGTGGTGGGAATGTCAGTTTGTTTTCCTTTGTTATTTATTTTTAGTTTAGAGTTCTGGTTTGTTTGTTTTAATTCTTACCAAAGAAAGGCAGATACACAGATTCAAAAAAACAAAAAAGAAGAACCCAAAGGGTTTGGATCCTCGCGACGAGTCCGCAGCGGTGGCCGAGCCCCTCCCGACGCTGGCCCTGTGCCCTGGCCGCGGCCTCCGTCCATTCTCTCAGCTGCTTCTTGTCTGATTTTTCTCTGTGTTTCTGAATGATGTGCTCTCACTGCTGTTTCTTTGTTGACCGGTTTTAGACACCAGAACCCTCCGCCCCCACCCTACTTTCTCTTCAGCCTTCTTCTCAAATGAGGTATTTCATAATTTTTGCTTGTTTACACTATTCCGACTATGTAAATATTGTTCGCCGCCGGGCCAAGTAGTGAGCTCTGCTTAGGTTTCCCCCACTTCCCCTGGAGCTGACGTTGGCCTTGCTGCCTTTCTGCTGACGTTCCTCTGTGCACATAGCGCATCTCCCCCTGCATCTTCCAACGGGCCCCCCACCCCGTGCAGTTCGGGACCCAGCAGAATGCACCCCGGGTTCCGCCGACGCCTGTGTTCCAGGTGCCCTCTGTGCTCCAGTCTGGGTCCGGGCCGGGTGCTCTCTGGGCTCCACCTCTAGGCCGGCGGGCAGAGTCTCCATGTCCCCTTCATACACTGGACGGCCCCTTCTCAGCTCGTGCTGTCACGACGGAAGCCCAGTTCCAGCGCCTGCTTCAGAAGGGGCCTGGGACCCTTCCCACGCGGGCCCCCCAACCCTCAGCAGGGGTGAGCCAGCCCCAGCCTCACGCAGGCATCGGGGCCTCCTCCGCCTGCTCCCCCGCCGGCTCCCGTCTCCCCTCGTTCCCAGCTCTGGGCGCTCCCCGCCTTGTGCATTTGCACGAACACCTACGAACACACCTATGCTCTCTCGTAGGCGTTTGTGTCAGGAAGGGGGCCAGCTCCTCGGCCTCGTCGGCCACGTCGGAATTTAGAATTTAGAATTTAGAATTTAGAATTTACAGCAGATGCTCTTGGTGTCCTGCCTCTGTCCCCTCGGGCCTCGCTCCTCTGGGTGGCTCAAGCTCAGCAGGGCTTCGCGTCTCCTTCCCTAGACATTCCTACACACGTATTTTGTATTTTCTCCCAATCTCAACCTCACGGAGAAGTTGCAAGAACAGTACAGGACACGCTCCCACCCCGATATTTGAGAGTCAGTTGTTGACACAGTGCTGTCTCCGACATGACAGGACCGAAGCTCCGCGTCCCAGGCAGGGGTGCTGCCGTCTGGTCACCAGACCGCGTCCGAGGCTTTCCGGGTGTCCCAGTAACAGCCTCTGCAATAATGAGATCCAGCCTGGGAGCACACACAGCACGGAGCCTTCCTGTCTCTTTAGTCCCCATTGGTCTAGAACATTCTTCAGCCTTTCCCTGATTGCTGTGACCCTGGCGCGTTTAAGAGTTCTGGGCCCGTCTTCTGTACACTGTCCCTCCGTGTGGGTGTCTGAGGTTTCGTCATGGTCACATACGGTGGTGCCTCTTTGGCAGGAGAGTCACAGGAGTGACGTGTGGCACAGGGTTCTGGCTGATCCAGTGACCGATGGCATCTACTCAGTTACCTTGGCGCCTGCCAGCATCCGCCCGGAGACTCACTCTTCTCTCGCTTGTGATTAACCAGAACCTTGTGGGAAGAACTTTAAAACAATGCAAACGACCCGTTTCTCATCAATCTTCCAACTTATGAATACACTTATTTTAATAAATATTTAAATCCGCATCGACCCGTGGTCTCCTACTTCATTCCATCGTCGTAATCCACGAGCATCATTACGATCTCTGATTCCCCATGAGGGCCCTCTGGTGCGTCCATGTGTCCCTTTGACACGTCCCCGTTATGCATTAAGTCCTTCCACACTTCCTGGCACAGTGAGAGGTTCCAAACTCATCGGGGACTCCCCCTGAGACCAGTTCCTTTCAGTGGAGGATGGAATTTAGAAGCCAAGATGTGGGTTCTCGGAGCTGCTGGGGTGTTGCCCCTGTCAGGGACTCTGACGGGATGGAGCTGTGGAGTGTACGGTGGTTGGTACAAGCACATGTGCACGTGTGGCTCTTCAGTTTATAAGCACCAAAACGCTTGGGTTCATGCAGGTGTTGCTAACTCTCGCCCAGCACTGCGTGGCTCACTGAATTGCCATCTCTAATGGCGAGAAAGCTGACCCTCGTTCCCCGTAATGTGTTCCCTTATTTGCTCCAGCGGCTGTCCCCTTGCCCTCTGTGCCCCAAGATCCAGCTCCAAGAGCCTGAGGGTGACAGGCGACACAGCACACTGCCGTGTCCTGCGGTCCCCCTCCTTGACCCCCAGCTGCGTGTCCTGGGATTGCCTCCCAAGCAAATCGTTTGTACCCTCCTCTGTCTCAGGGCCTGCTGTTGGTGGAACCGAGACCAAGACAAGAGTCTTTTCTACATTTTTATCAAGCTCATGTTACCTGAGTAATTTTTTTTCAGATTTAATGTTTTAAAACAACATCTTAGCACTCTCTTGACAATGGCAGTTTGTGCCTGGCTGCGACCAGGTGTTCCCTTCTGTTTCCCAAAGAGGAGGTAGCAGGGCAGGTGGGGGCCGGGAGGGCAGAGCCAGTCCACCTGGGGCAAGCTGTCTGTTGGGGTCTCTGCCAGGGTCTCTCTGAGGGGCCTGCTGACCTGAGCCTCCCAGCCCAGGGGCTCCTCCTGAGGCCAGGGGTTCCCTGTCACTGGCAGCCCCCTCGTCACTGGTCCTGGAGCACTGCCGGCTCCACGGCCAGTGTCTGGCCCTTCGAGGCCTCCCCAGGACCTATGGGGTCTCAGTCCTGTGCTGGCAGTGTGGTCACTCCTTCCCAGTCACCCAGTGGATGGAAGCTACGTGGGGACAATTTGACCCCTTCCAGCTGCTCCATGCCTGCAGGGGGTGAGCTCCACAAGCGTGTGCTTGTGAGTGAACACACGCATGACAACTGCCCACACCCATCAGCGGGCCAAGAGCCGGGGCATGAGTGGGCAGGGCCTGGCGCGGTGGGTCCCTGTCCCAGCCCCCAGCGCGGCTGTGCCTGCACCCTGGTCCCTCCTCCTGCTGGCACTGTGCCTGACCCATGACAGCGGGACAGTGTGAGGAATGGAACAGGGATGGGGTGGAGGGGGGAAGGCCAGCAAGAGGGAGCCCCCCAGCCAGGTTCATGGGGAAGATGGCCTGGCGTGCTCTGTGCTAGCGTGGCTGCCTTGATCCCCCTCAGGGGGGTGGTGGGGAGTGCTCGGTTGCTCCCAGAAACTCCAGCATCTTAAGGGGTGAGGCCTCAATGTCCACTGAGGCGGTGAGGTTTTTCAGACCAGCCCGCTGCCCCTCCCGGCTCGAGACCCTTTGCCCCTCCCCCCCACTACCCACCCCTGCACCCCCGCTTTGCCTTCACTCTGGACTCTCCAGCACTGCCCCCACCCCCCGGCCCCGCAAAGCCAGCGGGTGTAGAGGGACGGGGAGCACACATGGCCCGTGGGGGTGGGGGCAGTGCCCGCTTGGCTGAAGAAGCAGGAGGAAGTCCGAGCCTGCCCGAAAACCCTCCCAGACCCGGCCTCTGCTGTGACAACCTCCTGTCACGGGCGGCCTGGGCTGTGCGGGATTCAAATCCACGTGCAAGGAGCTGACGCTGTCAGGTGCAAGTTAAACTTTTTTGGTCTAATTGTGGGCGAAGAAAAAGATTTCTGAAAAAATCAAATGCTTTGGTTTTTAAACATCCTTTTTCTAGTATTCTTGTGTTCGTGCAGAGAAGCTTTGTGTCAGGGGCTGCTGGCTGTTGGCGTGGGAGCGATGACAAGATGAGGTGCCTCCCCAGGACCCAGGAGAGGGTGGGGGAAGGTTTATGTCCATGGTGGGGAGTGATCAGGTTTTAAAGCCTGGAGCACTGCACCTTGCATCTCAGGCCCCCCACGTGCCTGCTTGTGTCTGCGGCCACGCAGGTGTGGGGTCACCTGCTCACCCTAGATGCCTCTCCAGACACCTGTCTGCACTTCAAGGCCTGCAGAGATGCCCGGTCAGTCTCCTGGGCAGGTGTCCTCCCCCCTCCCCCCAGGAGCACTGGTTTGGGGCCAGTTCCAGCCTCCACTGGGGAGGCAGGAGCAGTGGGCGATAAGCTGAAGGTCACCCAGGCTGAAGTGGGTGTGGCTCCATTGCCTCTGCCCAGCACTGAGGTGTCCCCATGTCCCTCAGTGTCTAGGCCATGTGTGTGCCCTTGTTGTGGACAAAAAGATGCTACTGCCCAGCTTGTCTGGACCGTCCTCCTGCCCTCGAGGTGAGCACAGCCAGAACTGTCACTGATTTCGACTCCCCGGCCCCAGGCCTCTGCAGGACGCAGCTCCTCTGGGGGCCACCCAGCCAGGCTGTCCAATTTTGGGCACCTGATCGTCCTCCACCAGGAGCTTTCTGTCTCTCCCCCATGACACAGCCTTGTGTGTGGAAGGACCGGCAGTGGCCACGTCCCAGGTAGCCTGATGATGCGTAAGTGGCTCTTGGGCCTGGGAGACTGCGGGTAAGGGTCACGCCGGCTGGCCTGAGGCACGAAGGGGCCAGGTTCCTGAGCCACCCCACCCCCCGCCCTCCGCCAAGGAACCTGGCCGGTGGGCACAGGACACAGCTCCCTGGATGCACGGCTGTCCAGGCACACAGCCGCTGCCTCGTGGAGTGTCTGTCCTGTACAGCGACTGTGGGGAGGTGAAGCTGCTGGCTAGTGGCCCTGCTTGCTATGTGGTGGGGACCAGGGTGCACAGTCATGCGTTGGTCTGTGCTGCTCGCCAATCAAGTCGTGTGCACACGCTGCACCTGCATCAGGTGGGGGGCCTGGGACATGGTGCTTGGTGTCTGTCCCCTGTGTGGGGTCTCGGGGGTGTTGCTATCCTAACATGTCTAGTAACCCATAAGGTGTTGTGAGACATCCTTGTCCTATGTGAGACCTTGCATCATATTACGTGGAGTCCTTGTCATGTGTGGACCCCAGGGTGTGTTGTGTGGTGTCCCCGTCGTGTGTGGGACCTCGAGTCATATTGCAAGGAGTCCCGGTCGTGTGTGGACCCAGGGTGGTGTTTCGTGGCATCTCAGTAGTGTTTGGCACCCCAGGATGCGCTGCGTGGAATCTGTCACGTGTGGGGACCCTGGGTCGTGCAGTGTGACATCCCATTGTGTGTGGGGACCCTACGGTGTCGCGAGGCTTGCAGCGGGGCTGCTGCGGTCCCATCCGGCCCGCCGTTCAGCTGGTTTGCGGTTGTGGCGGGGCACTATGTGGGTTTCTGGGCCGCGGCGGTGGCGGCGTCGGCGACGGCGGGACGACAGCCCTCCCAGCCACGCAGGAAGCGGCCTCGGCCGGAAAAGGGGGGGCCCCGGCGCCGCCGCTGCCGCCCCCGCCGAGCGGCCTTCCGGCGGGCGGGGCCGAGCGGAGCCGAGCGCAGCCGATTCTCGGGTGGGCGGGGCCGAGCGGAGGCGAGCGGGGCCGAGTCGGGGCCGAGCGGACCCGAGTCCCGGACGGCCGGGACCGAACAGCGGGCGGACGGGGCCGAATCCCCGGCGGACGGGCCCGAGCGCGGCCGAGCGCGGGCGGGGGGAGCGCGCGTTCCTGGAAGAGCCAGCCGGGAGGCGGACGCATTCCTGGCCCGCGCTCGGCTGAGGCGGACGCGCGGCCCAGACGGCGCGCGGGGCGGGGCGGCGGCGCGGGGCGGGGCGCGGGGCGGGGCGGCGGCGTGAGCTCAGCGCCCGGCGCTCAGTCCGAGCTGGAGCGAGCCGCCGGGAGGATGTTCGCCGTTCCCCGCGCCGCCGCCGCCGCCGCCGCTGCGCTCTGAGGGCCGCCTCACAGGCGCTCGGCCGCCCCGGAAGCCGCGCGCGCGGGGGGCGGGCGGGCCGCGGAGCCGGCGCGGGCGGCGGGGTGGGCGCGGGCCGGGCCGGGTCGGGGCGGCCGACGGCGGGCGCTACGCGGCCGGCCAGCGCCGCCGGGACGAGCCGGGCGGGCGCCGCGCGGTGGGAGGAGCGGGGCGGCGGCGCGCCGCGCGAGGACGGCCCGGCGGGCCCCGCGCCCGCGCCCCCGCTCCTCCCGGGCCCTTCGGCCTCGGCCACCGCGGCGATTCGCGCCTCGCGGCGCCGGCACCTGCCCGCGCGCCCCCCGCGAGCCCCGGGCCCGCGAGCGTTGGCGTTGGCGTTGGCGGCGCGCGCCGGGGCATGCCCCGCGCCTAGGGCCCGGGGGGCGCGCGGGGGGCGCGCGGGGGGCCCGGGCGGCGGCGGGCGCGGCGCGGGGCGCGTGGATGTGGCGCCGGGCCCGGGCGCCGGCGGGCTCCAGCGGCGGGACCCCTTCGCCCCGCCCGCCTTCCCCTTCGCGCCCCCGGGCGAGGCCGAGGCCGCGGCCGTGATCGGCCGGGAGCCGGCGGCGGGGGGCGGCCGGGGCCGGGGCCGGGGCCGCCGCCGGGGCGCGCGGGGCGGCGGCGGGGGCCGCGGGGGCCCGGGCGCGCGGGAGCGGGAGCGGCCCGTGGAGCCGGAGCGCACCATGGAGGCGGCGGCGGGCGGCCGCGGCGGTTTCCAGCCGCACCCGGGGCTGCAGAAGACGCTGGAGCAGTTCCATCTGAGCTCCATGAGCTCGCTGGGCGGCCCGGCCGCCTTCTCGGCGCGCTGGGCGCAGGAGGCCTACAAGAAGGAGAGCGCCAAGGAGGCGGGCGCGGCCGCGGTGCCGGCGCCGGTGCCCGCGGCCGCCGAGCCGCCTCCCGTGCTGCACCTGCCCGCCATCCAGCCGCCGCCGCCCGTGCTACCCGGGCCCTTTTTCATGCCCTCCGACCGCTCAACCGAGCGCTGCGAGACCGTGCTGGAGGGCGAGACCATCTCGTGCTTCGTGGTGGGCGGCGAGAAGCGCCTGTGCCTGCCGCAGATCCTCAACTCGGTGCTGCGCGACTTCTCGCTGCAGCAGATCAACTCGGTGTGCGACGAGCTGCACATCTACTGCTCGCGCTGCACGGCCGACCAGCTGGAGATCCTCAAAGTCATGGGCATCCTGCCCTTCTCGGCGCCCTCGTGCGGGCTCATCACCAAGACGGACGCGGAGCGCCTGTGCAACGCGCTGCTGTATGGCGGCGCCTACCCGCCGCCCTGCAAGAAGGAGCTGGCCGCCAGCCTGGCGCTGGGCCTGGAGCTCAGCGAGCGCAGCGTGCGCGTGTACCACGAGTGCTTCGGCAAGTGCAAGGGGCTGCTGGTGCCCGAGCTCTACAGCAGCCCAAGCGCCGCCTGCATCCAGTGCCTCGACTGCCGCCTCATGTACCCACCGCACAAGTTCGTGGTGCACTCGCACAAGGCCCTCGAGAACCGGACTTGCCACTGGGGCTTCGACTCCGCCAACTGGCGGGCCTACATCCTGCTGAGCCAGGACTACACGGGCAAGGAGGAGCAGGCACGCCTGGGCCGCTGCCTGGACGACGTGAAGGAGAAATTCGACTACGGCAACAAGTACAAGCGGCGGGTGCCCCGGGTGAGTGTCCCCGGCCTGGGCTGCGCGAGTGGGAGGGGCGGTCGGGGCGGGGGCGGGGGGGCGGGGGCAGCCCTCCTGGGCCAGGGGCTCGCTCTGCAGGCTGGGACCTGTGCCTCTGCCTCTCGCTACGTTTCAGGGTTTTGCTTTGTTGTAAGGAAAATCCGGGTAGCTTAGAGTCCCCGTTGATGGCCTCGTAGCCTGGGAGGAGGGCGCTCTTTCTGCCAGTGCCTAGGACGAGCTGGCTTGCCTGGCGTGGGGTCCCGGGGACCTGGGGCCCGGCCTGGTGGGTGGAGCAGCTTTCCTGAGGCCACAGCCACAGCCGAGACTGGCCAGGAGGGGCAGGCCTCCTATGCTCCCGTCCCGAGTCCCGGGAAGTTAGAGCTCGTTCGGGCCGGGCTGGAGCCTCAGGCCTTCCTCGGGGCCCAGAGGGGAGGGCCAGACCGGGTGGGGGCAAAGGGCACCGCCGTCACCTTGGAGCTCCCAGGCTCGCAGACAGAGGGCTTCCTGCCCGTGATCCCCAGCAGACAGGACTTGGCCAGGCGGAGCCTCTTTGTGCCTTGAAGTCCTGGGAGACAGGCTCAAAAGCGAAGCCAGGTGTCCAGGCGCGGTGGCAGGGGGCCGAGACTCGGCGACTCCAGCTCTGTGCGTCTCCCTGGGCCTGCCGGGGAGTGAATCTAGAGTCCTCTGGGCAAGGGTGAGGGCCGCTGGGCACTGGGCACCCGGGGCCTGCGTCGTTGGAGCCGATGGCCTGCGATTTGTTTTGGACGCGCCCATTTCCGCCCATTTCCTTCTCCCTTTCTTTGAAACGCTGGAGGGCGCGGCAGGCGGGCAGGGAGGGCCCGGCTGAGGCCCTGTCGTTTGCCTGGCAGGGGATCTGTGTGATTGGATGCAGCGCCTGGGCCACTGGACACCAAAACCAGTAGCCAAGGTCCTCACCAACTTTCCATGGCGTCTCCCCCCTCCCCAAGTATTTGTAACTTTTCTTTTAAATATCCAGCCTTATTAAATTGCACACACACAGAATGCTGCATTGGCTCAGCTATTCTTGGGAGGCCTAATTAATTCAGCTATTGCATCAAACTTTTTTTTTTAAATCTGTGAATAGATGCTCCCGCCCGGTTTTCTCTGGGCGCCCCTCCAGCGGAGTGTCAGTCTCAGGGAGCGGAGGAGGGGCTGGGGGGATGCGGGCCTGTCGCCTGTGCTTGGAGGGCCACCGCATGTGTGCGTGTGCAGACGTGTGTGCCTGTTCCGTGGCGTTTCTGCCCATGGCTAGGCCAGCGCCCAGGTGGCAGCTGTCTGTAGACTGGGGTTGGGTGGCGGGGCTGGGGGGGACTCTGAGTGGGCAGCATGGGGTGGAGGGTGCTGGTGGGGAGGCTGGCTGCCGAGCCTTCGTCTCAGTCAGGGAGTTGCTGTGGGGAGCATGATGGACACTCCCTGTGAACCGGGAGCCTTTCAGTTTGGGGCGCCTGCACCCTGGACAACCGGCGTGGCCTGAGGGAGTCCCGTGTGCAGGACCGTGGTGGGCGAGGCCATGGCAGGGCACTTATCTTCAGAGTGGACGGCAGAGGGTCTTGGCTGGCAGGGCGTGTCTGTTTGTGTCTGAATCTGGGTCATGTGTGTGTTTGTGGTCTTCTCTGTCTTCCTGGGGTTGGCTTTTTGTCACAGCGGTAGACCTGGGCCCAGGTTCCCTTGCAGCGGGCCCTGCGGTTCTGGGAGCAGGTGTCCTTGGGTTCGGGGAAGGCCTGGTGCGAGCTCACGGGCCCAGGTGCTGCCTGGGGAGAAGACAGGACAGTCCCCGAGCCACGGTCACAGAGAAGTGACCAGAGCCCTTTTACTGTGGTCACTTCAGCAGATGCTCAGCGCTGTCCTCTTTTCTTCAACGATCCCTCTCTGAAGCCACTCATATCTCACGTACTGGTTTCAGATACATTTTTCAAGTGAAGACGTTGTCGTAAGTGCTTGGGGTCTCTGGGCCTAAGTGCCAGCCCAGCCCTGTCCCCACAGTGGTGGCCTGCCGCTTCCGGGCCTCAGCGCCGGCCGTCTGTTCACGTGTTCCCCAGACCCCGCGGGGCCGAGCTCCGGGCTCCTGCGTGCTCCTCTCCGCCCCGCTCCCGCCCCGTGGGCCCTTCTTTCCGCCCGGCCCACTTGTCCTGTTCTCGGGGGCTTGGCCTGGTGCCTTGGCTTTGTGATGGCACAGTTGGGGTGCGTGGTCCCCTTAAATCTTCCCGGCACAGCTGTGTGCAGGTGTGTGTACTTGTCAGGCACCACGTGAGGACGGTCTCGGTCTCAGGGTGGGACCCACGGCTGCCCAGAACCCCTTGTTCTGGAAGGAGCGGCCTGGGAGGGGAGAAGAACGCCCCCCCCACCCCCCCCGTCTCCATTTGTTCCTGCCACTCGCCTTTGTTCAGCTTGTTATTCGTGGGATATGTTTTGAACACCTTCACTTTTCTTTATGGCTTATTTTAATACATTTGATCTACCGAGGACGACAGAAGGCAACAAAGAATGTGCTAGAACTATTCTTTCTAGGGGACACGGCTTTCTTGGGTTCTGTTGAGATGGAAGTGAGCTGAGGTGCATCCCAGGTTTTGGTGGCCTGAGTGTCGCCGAGTCTCCTGTGCTTTTCTGCCGTTCACAGTGGGGAGGGGTCTGATTTTCGTGGTGTCCCTGACGCACCCCCCCCCGCCTTCGTTCACCCCGCTCCACCTGCTGCGCGGCCGCAGCGGGGCCGCCCCAGCGCGGAACCATGTGGGGCAGGGCTCGAGCTCTGAGCCTCGAAACCCTGGGAGGCGCCGTGTCCTGAGGGCGGGCTGCTGGCTTTCCGGGGTGATGCCGCTGACGCGATGAGGCCCAGAGCAAGTGTTCTTGGCCACCCTGTGGTTGTCGGGGCTGCCAGGGTGCTCGGGAGCCACCTCATAGGCCCCCTGGCTGCTGTCCTTGTGTGTTCGCAGCGGGTGGCCTGGGTGTGGATCCCCGTGGGGCTGTTGTCACTTCACTCTGTTCCTCAGTGGCTGCGTGACCTTGAGCACGTTGCTTAATCTCTCTGGGCCTCAGTTTCCTCATCTGTGAAACGGGAACTGTGGTAAGTAGCGGCTGTGCAGTGTTTTGTTTCCCTCAGGTGTTAGGTGTCAGGTGTCGCTGGTGGGTGCAGACTTATCATTTTGCGGCTGGGAACACGTGGCGAGGAGATGAGGACGTGGGAGCCGTCCTTGTCCCTGCGTCCTCTCTCATTCTGCCCAGTCGGCTCTGACCCCCCTCTCGGCCTCGTCTGATGGTGTTTGGACTAAATTGGACTAATTTTTCAGCAGCACGGGGTGGTCGTAGAGGAGACGTTTGTGCCGTGGGCTTAGGCGCTGCCTGGGCGAGGCTCCTGGTCCCTCCTCACCTGGTAACCAGGTGCTTCCCTTGCAGGGACCAAGGTGGCACTCTGCCTCCTTGGGGCCCGAGCAGGGTGGCTCTGTGGATTTAAGAAATGGGCCCTTTGGCAGTGCTGCTGGGGGTTCCGTGTTCTGCTTCTCACACTGAAGAAGCTGCACCTCTGTCCTTCTGAAACTCGAGCTTTGGCAGAGCTCTTTTCTGTAGAATCTCCCTTGTCACGTGGCTGGTGGCCCCGCGGCGTCTGGCGTGCGTGTCCACAGCTGGACTGTCTGGCCTCCTAATGCCGAAACGGTTTTCCCCACGTTATGACGACTTTTTCCCAGCCAGAGAACGGGGCTTTCTCAGCAGAGACCCCGACAGGCCGGGAGTGGGGAGGAGCCTTGCGGTCCCTGCTGGAGGTGACAGCACATTGTGGGGTCCTGGGCTGCGGACCTGCTTGGAGTGAGATGCATTTTGCTCTAAATTTGCAGCTGAAATTGCTGTGGGGACGGCCTCGGGCACGTTCCACCAGGCTGGAGCAGACCCTGGCCAGCACGCTTCCTTCGTGGCGGGCCTGTGCTCACGCCCGTGCCTTCAGGTGTAGAGGGCCATCTGTCTCCTGGTCCACTTGTTTTGCTCTGTTTTTGTGGGGGTTCTGTGGTTAATTTCCTGGTTCTAGACACTTGGCTGAGAAGGTGGGGTACCACCTTGGGTGATGCTCTGAGATGAGGCTCCTGGGCCCCCAGCCGCCATGCAGAATGAGGGGGTCTGCATTCGGTCTGGTCAAGGTGAAGGCCTCAGAGCAGCCAGCGTTGGGGGTCTTCTCCCAGCTGAGGAAACAACGCCGGCGGAGGCCTCTGGTTTGTGCCCCGCACCCCCCGCCGCCACCGCTGGTCGGCCCTGAGGAAAGTGAGAGGGGAGTGTGGGGCTGCCCAGCGCGCTCAGTCTGTCTGCCATGAGCAGAGCCGCCCCGGATGGTTCTCCAAGATGGCCCACCTGCCTGTTCCCAGCAGCCCTCTCTGGAGCTGGGCTGGGCACGTCGCCTTCCGGGGTGTCGCCAGTGCCGGTGTGTTGCCGGGCGTGTGGCAGGGTCGTTGAGTGGCCCTCTCCTCTGTCCCTGCTGCCCTCTGGAGTCCCTCGGTCAGTGTGGGGCTTTGAGAGTAGGGTCATTGGCTCAATGGCGTCTAGGTTTGTTGTCCTGCAGCCTCTGTGTGATGTGTGTGTGCAGTGTCAGGTGAGGGCAGACAGGGCAGGAGGTGAGGACATCGGGGGAGTGTAACCCCAGCCCCGCCCCACATCCCTGGCCACCGGGTGCTTCCGGCCGTGCCCTGGCCGTCTGGGGAGGTGTCCCTGGCCGGCGGCAGACTCCCTGTGGCCCGGAGACTGTTACACAAGCAGCAATAATGTGTCTCTTTCTAAGGATTGCGAAAGTTAGGGAGGGTTTCTCCACTGGAAGAATTATGCAAGTTTCAACTGAAATGTTTTTTAAAAGTTTCTTTGTTTTGAGTCAAAACACAGAGGCTGAATTATTTCCTTAAGATCTGTGAGAACCGAGGAGGAGAACGCTTCCATTCTTCCTGAGGGCCCGTCCCCTCCAGCCTGGCTGGGCAGGGGGCGCACGGCGGGCAGGGCGCGCTAGGATGGAGGCCGGGCAGGGTGCTGGCAGAGCTGGCGCGGCTGCCCGCCTCCCCTGCTCGCCCCGTCTGTGAACTGGCTCAGATCGGAGGGGGGGTGGGGCGCAGACCAGACTTGCAGAAGGAACAGGAAGTCATTCCTGGGATGGGGTGGCCCACGGCCCGCTCTGTGGCGGCCACGTGGGGTCGGAAGCGGTTTTGGTTGGCCTTGGGTCAGAGCCACCAATGGTGGCAGTGTGAGTGGAGTTGACGGCGGGGTCTTGGGGGCCACGTCGGCCGTGCCACCTGCACGAGCGTGGCCCAGGGCCTGCAGGTAGACCAGGTGCGGCTTTCAGGTGAACAGCCCCACTCAGGAAGCGCCCAGGGCGGGTGGCGGAGTGGACAGTGGCTCTGGTGCCGCTGCTCTGTGGCTAGGGGACCGGCTCTGGCCGAGCCCTGCTCTCAGCGGCTGGGACACCGGGCTGTGGCAAGGTGGGGGCCTTGCTGGTCTCAGAGCTTGGCAGCGGGGTTCCAGGGGCCCACCAGCTCCGGGAGTCACCACCACTTGTGTCCACTTATTGACTAAAATGAGGGACCCAGACTTGGGCATGGATTTTGAATGAGATGACGGGGACATGAGTGACATCAGGAAGAAGGACCAGCGTGGACAGGGTGCTCGCTGGGTGTCCGTGGGCCCACAGGTGGCAGTGGCACCTGTTACCTGCAGCAGGTCCTATGTACGGGGTCTCCAGGACGGGTCTCGGTCTGGGCCCAGGAAACAACTGAGTGTCACTGTGTTTGGCATGTGTCTTCTCTGATCTTGGTCGTCTGACTTAGAAAGATTCAAAGAAAGCTGTGACTTCTCGATTTTGTTGTTATCGATGAGAATTCAGGAAGTCTCGGTGTGACTCTGGGCACACAGCCCGCCGCGGTCTTGGTTCTCCGGCGGTGCGTGCTTGTGGTTGTGTTGTCAGCCTCGCCGGGGGGAGGGCGCGCAGGGTGCGGGGTCGGGAGAGCTCGTTCCCAGCTGGGTCCCTGATTCCGGGCCCTGAGCAGACACCCGTTAAACGACCAGCTCGTGGAGGCCGCAGATCATCAGTCATCAGAGTGTGTGGGCTGCTCCGTTCCTGATGGCTGGGAAGCGGGGGTTGAGGGCCTTTCTCAGGGGTGCGTTGGGGTGTTTCGTAGGCATCACTAGTCCTCACCCTGTTTTCTTCTGAGAAGGTGGCTCGCTCGGGTCCATGTGGGCACTTGGAGCCTGGGGCCACGTCGGACAGGGCCACGCCCCTGTTTGGCTGCTGCCTGTTGAGTGACGTCCCGGCCGCTCTGCCTGGACAGGCCTCGCCGTGGCGCCTGCCCTGACTTGGCTTCTCCTGAGACGTTGACTGGCTACTTTGAAAGAAACGTGTTTTGTAGAAAGTAGGCTTCCTGCTTGTTGCAGAGAAATGGGGTGGCAGGCAGGGGTGGTTGGGGGGTCGGCTCCAGGGTGCCGGGCAGGGACGCCACCAGATCGGCACCCTAGTTGGGTTCGCTCTGCCCTGAGGGTTAGCGAAGCTGCAGGCTGTTGGGGCGCAAGCAGGCTGAGGGCCCAGGGTGTAAACCCCATGATGCAGATGGCCTGGAGGAGCTGGACTGATCGTCACGAGTGGCGGGTGGTGTGCGTGTGTCGGAGGCTCCCACCCGGTGCCCACAGCAGCCTCTCTCTGCCCGGAGTGATGTTGGCGTTTGGCTGTGTCGCCACAGGAGCCAGTGGGTGTGACCCGGGGTCTGGGGAGCGGCTTGGATCCGGGGCTGGCAGCGTGGTCTCCTCTACACCCCACTCTTCCCAGCTGGGTGGGGCCTCCCCCAGGCCTCTCCCAGTGCACTCGGACAGTAGTTTGTTGGGGGGGGGAAGCATGTTCCCAAAGGGCTGAGAATGTGTCCTGCTTCGTGTGCATTGATCACGGACCAGGAAAGGACCCCAATACCGGGCATCCCACACCTCCCTGCGGCTGAGCACAGCCACGCTCGACACTGACAGGAAACAGACACCTGTGCCCAGTGGGGCCAGCCATGTCTGGGTGGCCCCCGGGAACCCGTTGTGGGGGCTGGTGTCTTCGTCTTCCTGGGGAGCAGCATCAGCTTCTCCTGAGCCGGCCCTCCCCGCCCCCAGTTTGCTGTCGCCTCAGCATCCCGTTCTGGGTCCCAGTCCTGCGGCACTGTTCTGTGGGTGAGGCATCCCCATGGGTGCAGGGACGGGAGCTGGGGCAGGCCATGTCCTCCCCGCTTGTGCGTGTGCAGAGCTGGCATTCCCCCGTGGCTGGTTCTGCTGCAGTGTGCGTGGCCGCAGGCGTGCGGGCGCCGTCATGCCGTCTGCCACCCCTTTGGCCCCGTGGTTCCAGTGGCCCGGCGTTACCCTTTGATACCGGCTCCCTGCTGCACGGACACCATGAGAGCGAGTGGCTGCTGGCCCCGCAGCACCCTGTGCGGGGCCGGTGCCGCCTCACGCAGGCACTGCTGGTCCAGCTGGCGGAAACACCTGTCCCATGGACAGTGGGCTGCGGGGGCCTCACGTAGACGCTGCTGTCAGTAATAGAAGCCCCGTGCCTGGGACGCTTGCAGGCCTCTCACCGGCTGGCCCTCAGCAGCCCTGGTCGGCCGTGACCACGTGGGCACCTGCCCCCTCCTGCGCCCCTTCCTCAGGGTGGAGCGCCCAGCTTCGAAACTGCTGCCTCGCAGCCCCAGCGCCCAGCCGTGGAGCGGGGCCACGTGTGCCGGGCTGGGCCGGCTGCTTGTCTGCGGGCGGTGAGCGTGGTTGTCTGGACTCGGACCCGTTGCCACCAGTAGGGCGAGTGCGTCTCTCCAGCGGCAGGGCCGGCACTTGGCAGATACACGGAGGAGCCAGGGCAGAGCGGGGCAGTCAGGCCTCACGCCAGGGGAGCTGAGGACTCGGTCCCTGGAGGAGGACCAGTGTGCATGTCCCGTGTGCCGTTCCGGACCCCCCGGGAACTCCCTGCCGGGGAGATTGAGGCAGGCGCACTGGGCAGCAGGAGGTGCTGTCCTCGCCCTGGACCATGGTGGGGTCTCGAGCGGTGGGGGACCCCCCGCTTGGGTCCAGTTGCTGGAGTCCAGCCCGTGGCCAGATTCGCCCTGCCCGCCCAGCTGCTGCCCGGCTTCCTGGCGTGATAACCACTTTGCCCAAACCATTAAAAAAATTATACTCCCAAGTTGAATGATATGCAAATGTAGTCAATTAAGCGAGGGGATTTTAATTAGCAGTTTAAGTTCATGTGTGAAGTGCCTTGCCTTAATTACTTGACAGTTTTGTTGTAAATTTGCTAAGTTTTTTTTTGCAGAACTATCAAAACTGTGATTTTTTTTTAACGTCCTCGTATGTAGCGAGTGTCGCCCGGCTCGCCTGACCCTAGTCAGCTTTGTCTCGGTTCACAAGCTCCGCATGCCGAAGGCGAGGTGAGCGGTGGGTCTGGGCTCGCGAGCGCAGGACAGCGAGGACACCCCGGCCCGGGGCTGGCAGTGGCTGGGCTGGGCATGCGGGGGAGGCCCGCTCGGAGGTCTGGCAGGGCCTCCACTGGGGGACCGCAGAGGGCCAGTGGCCACAGGGCCCAGTGGGAGCTCCATGGCGAGGGGCCTTTGTCCTGTGGGCCTGGGTCCCCAGGTCCCTGCAGGGCACACCGTGGTCCCTGTGCCTGCTGCAGACCCCCGGGACTTCCAGATCGTGATGTTCCTGTTGGACCGCACGGGAGGAAACTTCCCTGCTGCCCCCGCGTGACCAGAGCGCGGTGTGCGGGTGGGGGCGGCGCACAGTTGGGCGTGTGTCGGGGAGAGTCTGCTTTAGTTTTCCAGCTGCTCTGTCGAGGTGGTCTCATGGGGGGGCCCCCCGTGGTCTTTAGTGCCCCCCCATTTAATTACCCATTGAGCTGGATGCCGCTCGTGCTGGTAGGTGTTCTGCTTTTCCTGTTAAACGTTCTTCTCTGACTTGTGGTTTCCGTGCTGCATCGTGTTCTCTCGGGGTCTGTGACAATGCTCCCCTCTTGGTTCCCTCTGCGAGCCCGAGCTGAGGCCGAGGACCACAGTCGGGAGCAGCAGGGCAGGCCCGTAAGCTGGTCCCGCTCCTGGAGGGACCTTGGCCTGTGCGGCCCTGCGGCAGGAGGGAGGCAGGGGGCCGGAGGCCGGGAGAGTGGCGAGGTGGGGTGCGGGAGCTCGGGGGGCCGGCCCGCAGGCCTGGGCCTCTGCCTCGCTGCTTCAGCTTCGAGGTGGGGGCCGCAGAAGACCAGGGCCCCGCCCCTTCCCACCCAGCGTCGCAGGGCGCCTGAGTTCCCTGCACCGGCCTCTGACAGGACCGGTGAGGAGGGCGCGGACGTGTCACCGCGACCTGTCTGTGGACTTGAGGAAGCGTGGTTTTGTGGTGGGAAACGCCAAGCTCACTCCGAGGCAGAGAGACGCGCTCACGCCCCGCTGCGCCCAGTTTGGCCGTCACCAGCGTCTTGCTCGTTTCGTTCCCTCCGACTTTCCCTCCCTTCTCTCAGGAGGGGCTGTCACTTTTTTAAAGCAAATCCCACGTATCATTTTTCATCGTATTTAACTGTTTCAATATCTGTTTAACAGATACAGAACTGTGAAAATTTGTAACCGCGGTGCCATTAACATACATGGTAAAACCTCCTGGTACCGGTGCTCGGAGCCCTGCTGTCTCAGAAACAGCTCTTCTGCGGTCGCTTTGCAGGGGCCAGGGCCAGTGCGCACATGGCTGATGAGCCTGGTGAGCACTGATGTCTCTCTGTGTTGGCATCGTGCACCTATGTGTGCACGGGGACAGCCACATAGCATTTCCCAGCGTTCCGTGGTATCGAGGGTCTGGAATTTATTTAACACCAAGGGCGTGTGGCCTTTCTGTCGTTACAAGTGTTGCTTCGGGGAGCATCTTGGCACAGACGTCAGGCGGCAGCGTGACCTTGTGGAATGTCGGCAGGCACCGGCTGCCACCTGCTTCATCCCCACCCAGGTTCTGAAGTGCACTGTGCCCCTCCCTCTCTCACTGCGTCCCCCCAGGAGACGCCGTCGTCAGCGTGCCCCTCACGCCTGGACCTGTGTCTTGGAACAGCCATCGAGGTCCCCCATCTGCAGTGTTTCCTGTGCCAGGCTCTCACCTCGGGGCTCTCGTCACTCCACTGTGCTGGCCTCGTCGCTGCGTGGTTTGGCCACGTGAGCACACCAGCCTGTCCCCGTTCCTGTGTTGGTGGCCGTTCGGGCTTCCCATGTGGGCGCCGTTCAACGAGGGTCCAGAGTGTTCTTGGCGTGCATGTGCGTGCTTGTGTCTGGGGCGCGGGTTGGAATGGCCGGGTCACGCCGAACCGTTTTCTGAAGTGGTCACACCGGCTGACCTTCCCGCTGCAGCGAGGGCAGAGCCCGTGACCCGTGGTGGCTCAGCTCAGCTGTTGCCCCAGGCACATCTCCAGCGCGTCTAGCGCTGGGTGTGGGGCAAGCGTCCTGTGAAGAGTCTGGCGGGTGCAGGTGGCTCAGTGGCCAGCGTCCTTCTCGTCTAACGTGTGCACCCGCACGTGCACACGGCGTGCGTGCGTGCGTTTCTTCGGGATCTCAGATCACACATTTGCACATATTTTTTCTCAAGTTTCTTGGGGCGACACGGGTTAATGACGTGTAAGTTTTAGGTGTCCGGTTGTGTTTGCACACTCGTGCTCCTTCTGCGGACTGATCCGCAGGGGCGTGGGGCCTCTGAGGGTCTCGGTTTTACGCGTTACAGACCCTCCTGTCATGGCGTCCGGTCTGCACGCCCCGGCGTCGTTAGGAGGATGCCCCTTTTCCTGCCTCCTCGCCACGACCGTAGGTTGCTGTGGTTCCGAAAGCACGCTCACAGCGGTGGCAGCGGGTCCCCACGGCCGTCTCCAGGGCTTGCTCATCTTCCCGAACTGGAACTCTGGCCCCCGGAACACCAACTCCCACTTCGCCGCCCCCAGCCGCGGCACCGCCCCTACTTCCCGTCTCTATGAATTCGGCTCCTCTAGGCCCTCGTACCAGTGGAAGCATCCGGTGTTGGTCCCTCTGGGACTGGCTCATGTCGCGGGGCATCGCGACCTCGAGGTCTGTCTGTTGTGTGAGGTGTCAGAGCGCTGTTCCTTTCTAAGGCTGACACGTTCCGTCGTGCGCACACGCCGCGTTTTCTGTGCCCGTTCGCCACTGACGGGCACTTGAGTTGCTGCCGTGTTCTGGCCGTCGTGAATGTCGCTGCTGTGAGCGTGGGTGTGTGACTCTCTGTTGGGGTCCCCGTTTTCACTTCTTTTGGGGATGCGTCCAGAAGTGGAGTTGCCGGGTCACGTGTCGTTCCACATTTGAGTGTTTGAGGTGCCGACGTGCTGTTTTCCATTGTGGCCGCGGCAGTCGGCAGTCGGCAGTCGGCATCCCCACCCCCACCCGCCGTGCCGGGTGCCTCCAGGTCCACACGCCTCGCCGATGGTCCCTGCTGTCGTGTGTCGTTTTGACAGGGGGCCGATCTCACGGGGAGAGGTGGTGTCGCTGTGCTTTCGTTTGTACCCCCGACTAGCGATGTCGAGCATCTTGTGTGCTCGCTGGCCATGTGCGTGTCGTCCCTGGAGAAATGTCTACGGGAGTCCTTTGTCCTTTTTGGCGGATGCTGGGTGTCAAACCCCGCTGCACACGAGCGGCGTCTGGCAGTCAGTCTGTCTGCCGCGCACGTCGTGGTCCTGTCAGCCCGCCTTGGCTGTGAGTCAGGTGCTGTTCATTTCAGCTGCGGGCCACGAGGCGGGAGCGCTGCGTGCTGCAGGCCTGTCACTGCGGGGCCTGTGCATCTCCTGTGTGCACGGCCAGGCTGTTGGGCCGGGGTGGGGGAGTGCGTGGGCTGGCACCCCCGCACGTGCCACCCAGTCCCTGCTGCCCTCTTCCTGGGGAGGCGTGCTCGGGCGCGTCCACGGAGTCGGGAAGGCTGGCCTGGGCCCGGGTTGGGGAAGGGCGACGGGGGGCTCCAGGCTCTGAGGGGCGGTCCGTGAGCCCTCGGGCACCTTCTTCCTGCTCTTAAGTCCCCGTCCTGTTGGCTTCTGGAGAAAGTTCTCGTGAAAAGAACAAAGGGACGATGGACTCAATGAGAGCGACACTCCACCACACAGTCTCTCTCCTGTTTCTTAATCTTGTCACCAAACGTGCGGGACCCCGTGCAAGGGGACACCCACCCCTGCCCTGGGACATCTGGGCCATGGGAAGCCCGCTGGCTCGACCCTGACTTCCCCACACAGGTGGGGGAGAGAAGCCCAGGGCTGCTGGGCCGGGGGAAGGGGACAGCCGAGCCTGGCAGGTGAGCGGGGCGTGCATGGCCAGCGCAGCTTTGGGAAGTTGGGGGTCTGGGAGCCGGTCCCCGGGACTGCCAGCCGCTTCCTGGCCCCCGCCGCCTCTGGACACCACTTCCCACAGGGGTGGGGGCTGCCTGCATGGCTCACGCCCGCTCGCAGGGCTGTTCGGGCCAGGCCTGTTCTCCGCCACGATTTGCGCTAGTTTGGCTCCCTTGGTTCCGGGAGGCCGTGGCGGCGGGGCCTGGGTGATGCCGGTCCTTCCAGGCTGGCTGCGTGCTGTCGAGCTCTGGTGTGGCCGTGAGGCTTGGGGGTGATGCCATGTCCCTTCTAGCCCCGAAGGCCGTGGCCATGCTGCCTGCGTCCCCCTCCCCGGGAGGCGGGCTGCACTGATGGGGCCGCTGATTCAGCCACGGCAGCCATTTCTGTTGCTTGGTTTCCAGCGCCTCCTGCATCTGGAGCGGGCCTGGCCCTGGGAGGCCGGGCTCCTGGCGGGGCCGCCGCTCTGCTCTTTCGTCCAGCTTTGTCCTTCCTAGCTATTGAATGTTGATGCGGGCCCAGGGTGTGGGGGGCACCTCCTTGGAAGGAGGGGCCTTGCTTTTTGTTTTGCAGATTCTTCTGGGGTCCCGCCTGCCTGCTGGGTGGTGGTGACGCCACAGATTGGATTCAGAAGGAAGGCCTGGGCTGGCGGGAGCCTGGGCAAGGTCCTGTGACCTCGGCAGTGAGGGCAGCTCTCTGCGTTGGGGTTAGAGAGACAATGAGGAATCTGTCACTCACTTCACCAGCGGTGTGAAAACCACTGTCCTCGGCTCTAGTTCTGACCTGCTCTTTCCTTCCCCATCTTCTGTGTGAATAGTAGTTGGTATGAGTTTTGGTGTTTCTGGTCAAGTAGAAGTTTCTGGAAGTTTGAGAGGCAGCCCTGCTTAGTGTCGAGGGGCCTGGGCTCTCAAAACCCGACTCCTGGGCCCGGCCCCCAGCTCGGCCACTTTCTCGGTCTTAGGTGACGTCGTCTCCCGGGTTTGGCTTCCCAGCCCTGCCTGTGCCGTCGGCAGCTTGCAGGTCCTCTGCCAGGAGCCCGCCGGGGCCATGTGCGGACACACGAGGGCCGCCGTGGTGGCCTTACCTACAGCCAGCCAGGCTAGCTGGATGGATGCCAGCAGGTGCTGTGCGTGGGGCGCCCCGGCTGTGCGGCTGTGGGCGTCAGTGGGCCGGAGACTGTGCCGCCCACTGTTGGTGTGCCCCACACTGGCCGCCCCCACTGGGCCTCCAGGGTCTCAGCCGACCTCGTGGGGCAGCATCCGCAGCGGGCGGCTGACCTGTGTGTCCACGTGCGGTCCCGTGGGGGCGAGTCCACACATTCTCCCTCGCTGGGAGGCCTGTGCTGAAGGTCGGTCAAGTAACAGGCTCCCGGGCTCCGTGTTCAGGCCGGGCGTGTGCAGGCGAGGTCGGTTGCACAGACAGCTATGCCAGTAAGTTGGTGCCTGTGACAGGCTTAGGGGGTCACTTCTCTGCCAGGTGTGGCCTTCAGACACCGAGGCTGAGGGCAAGGCCAGCGTTCTGTTTCAGAGCGAGGCTGGTGCCACCCGCTGTGAATGGGACAGCGTTCGGTGATTCTTCACGCGGTGATTTCGGTGAAGGAGCCAGTAGTGCTGGGCCCCGCGCCCGCAGCGTGATCCGAATGCGGCAGAAGCCACCCGAGCGCGCTTTTCCTGAGGGCAGGCGAGGCTTCCGGGAACGGGGAAGGGCAGCACGCGGAGCGCCCGCTCGGGCCCGGCTCCCTTGCAGGCTGCTGTGGCCGCGGCCGGAATCTTGGGGACAGAAGAGCCAGTGAAGCAGGTTCGTGGAACCGACTTCTCCGATGGTCACGCGCCCTGGCCGGGACCTGGGGCCTTGGGGTCTTGGTTTTGTGCGCGCCATTTGTGGCCAGGCCGAGGCTGCGGCCTTCAGTCCCTCCGTCTCCTGCTCATCAGGTCACAGGCACGCGGGTTCCTGGATGGCCGTGCCAGAGTGTGGAACTGCTGCTTGAGATATTTTTATACCCAGGGTTTGTTACAGTTCAGGAAACTGGGAATTTTTGGAGTGAAGTGTCATGCTGCTGGATCCTGTGGCCGTCTTAGAAAATCTACTAGATGTGGCTTAAATATTGAGGGAGTTCATTTTTCCACTCGCCCTGAGGCTCAGAACGTGGCCCTTGCCGGGCCGTCCCCGAGCACCTGACGTGCATTCCCAGCACGTGTCTGGCGTGTTCTCATGACCTCAGGTGGGGCGGCTGCCGCCACTCCGGCCGGTGGAGGAGCGGACCCTGCTTCCTGTCCTTGGCCGAGGCCTTTTATTCGGAAGCATCTTCAGAGCTCGGGTGAGGCTGTGAGACTGGCGTTTGCGGCCGCTGAGGCCCGGACATGCAGCGTGCTCTCCCCTGGGAGTGCGTACCTGTCACTGTGGTCCACGTGTGAGTTCCCCAGCGACGAGGGTATTGCGTGTGGCCGTAGCATGGTGACCACCCAGCCCCGGGTGCCCCTGACGCAGAGGCCCTTTCTCAGCGCCCAGCAGGCCGCGTCGTGCTCAGAGCCCTTCTCTCCTGCGTCCCTCTCGACGCCGGTGCCTTTGGAGGGCGGGGGCCGCCCTGTGGACTGTGCCTCGAGATGCGGTGCCTGGTGCATGTCCTGGCTGGACGCAGGGGTGGCGTTTGGGGTGGGAGCCTGGCTGCGCCACCACGTCCTCCCCAGCGCACAGGGGCAGGAGGCTCAGACACCGTCCACCTCCCCTCAGGGCTGGTGGCTTCGGTCATGCTCGGGGGTGGGTCTGCCTGTCCCCTCCGTGGTTAATAAGTAACCCGCGGGGAGACTTTAGACCCTGTCAGCGCCCTGTCCTCGTGAACTCTCCCCGGCAGGTTCAGTGTCCCTCCCCGCCTCCCTCCTCCCTGCTGTCCGCTGTCACCGCGGAAGACCGGACTGTGTCTTCCGGTCCAGTCTTGTCACTGTTTTAATGCCTGGATTGTCCTCCTTTTGGCCACCTACGGAGTCACAGTCCCTCCTTTTCCCCCAGCACCTCCCCCTGCCCCACGACCTTATACCTCGTGGCAGTGTGTGGGGCCCGTTCTTCCCTGAACTGGTCACTGTAGGGGAACCAGACCCCAGGGTGCGGATGAATCCACCGCAGGCCCCCGGCTAGTGGGCACCTTCTCTGTGTGGCTGGTCGTGGTGGCGGTGGCCGTCAGTAGCGGCTGATGGCAGAGCATTTTCGGCACGTGAATGTTGGCTCTTTCTGCACCGCCTCGTCCCGGGTCGTTTATAGAAGCCGCTTCCTCCCGTTCTGCGGTTTCCTCTGGATGCTGTCTCTGGGGGCCTCCCACGCGGTTGTGTCCGTTGACATTCGCTGTCCCTGACAGTGGCGGGTCCAGCCTCTGATCCCAGAGCCCATGTCTGCGCCCCGTGCCTCTGCCAGCTCTATCCTTGGCTGTGCCCAGACGTGCTGTGACACCTGGGCGCTCAGACCCTTTTCTGCCAGAACGTTCTCTTGCGCTGTGCACCCTGTGCTTGGAGGTTTCCTTGGAGTCCTGTCCCCAGGTCTGTGTGTGGCAGGCGGGGTCAGGAGGGAAAGGGATGGAGCTGAGCAGTAGCGTCCTTCAGACCCTTGTCACTTCAATTTGGGTTGGAATTGAGAAGATCGAAAACTGTTTTGTTTTGGTTTTTTACCCCAGTTTTAAGCAAACCTTATCCTACCTCACATTTTTGAAAGCTGGTAAAAGAAAAAAAGTCCATTCATTTTTAGCTGCCCCGGGAAAGATGAGAGTGTTTGGCGGGCAGTGGCGGCTGTTCTAGGATGAGGTGTGCCCTTGGCCTGGCCTGAGCGTCCGGAGGTCCCCTGGGCCTTAGAGCTGGGCCCGGCTCCCGACAGGTACCTGGTGGCAGCTGGGGAGGCTGCCCCAGTTCCCGGGCCTGTGCTGGGCACGTTTGGCCTTCTAGGGAGCAGCCGGGCCTCGGACCGCACCTGGCACTGTGCGGGGTCCCTACGGGTCACAGCGTTGTGCCTATGAGGGCTGTTGACCCCTGGAGCTGCTGACCGTGGATTAGACCACGAAGCAGAAAACGAGCACTTCGGCGATCTGTGCCTGAAGCACAGTGAAGAGCTGCGGGATGGGCCACCTCTCCGCCCTGCAGAAGGGCCTTCCGATGGGGTGGCTCCAGCTTATCACAGAAGAGTGAACGCCTCACGACCCTCACGAGAAGGAAATGAGGACGTCGTGGCGCGATTTGACCCAAGTTGCTCTGGCCGCCGCGTCATGGCGCGTGTGCCGTGGGCAGCCTCACCCATCCAGGGTCCGTTTCTGCACAGTGCATGTTGAACCAGACACCTTCCCTCAGACCCTTGAGGGGATGTGGCCCCGGGAGCCACGCCTGGGCGGGAAGGAACCCCAGAGCTGCCAGGCGGCCGTGGGGAGCGTGGCGGGCTGGGGGTGACCCGTCAGCAAAGCCCTTGGCCAGGCCTGGTTCTGGTGTTCCGTGTCCCTCGTGGACCAGAGTGGACGTCATGGACAGGATGCTTACTGCTGGAAGAGAAGCTTCTCCATTCTTGTAGACGCTTCGTCCTCAGGAATCACGGCCTCCCCGATGGTCGCCCCGGAGGGCTGTGCTCTTGCTGAGGAACCTCCCAGGCCCCACAGGCGCCCGACCAGGGGCTGTCCTCTGGCTGGGGTGGCCTTGCCCTCGCCGTGGGAGGCGCACACACTCGGCGCTGTCCCCCTGCTTTTCAGTCAGAGAAGGGCCTCGGCCCGTGGCGCCGAGAGCAGCGGTGACCGGGCCTCCCCGGGCCCTGGGAGAGCCCGTCCGGGACGGGCGGCCGGGGTGGCGGGCCTGTGGCGTGTGACCGCCTTCGCGGGCCGGGAGCTGTCCTGAGCTGTGCCGTGTGTTCTTTGTCTCAGACGCCCCGTTCCGATGGCACGTTCATAAGTAGCCTCTGGTGGGTCCAGGGGGTCGGCTCTGTTTCCGTGAGCCATTGTGGTACACGTGGGAGTTGCTTATAGATTCTCAAGTATCTAGAAGGTCTGTCGTGCGGCCCAGCCGGGTGAACCTGCCCGGAGTGTTGGCTGCGTGGGCCTGAGCTGCTTGCGCTGCAGCCCGCTGGTCCTGCCCGCTGCCCGGCCCCGCTGCCTGTAGAGAGGCGTCGCCGGCTGTGCGAGCTGGCGGGCTTTGTTGGCGCTGATGGGAGGAACTGGCTCCAGGTCCTTTTGCCTCACCCCGGAGTGCACCAGTGCCCCTCCCTGTGCATCTTCATGTCACAAGGTGCTTGGGGGACCCTCACCCCACCATGGTCATCTCATTACCTCTGTGTCCTTTGAGCGCCCTGAAGTGCTGCTATGTCCCAGGAATCGCCACACTAAAAGCTCAAGATCTCATTTAGGTGTTTATTTGGTGGCTGTTTGTTTTAGTAGATGTTGTGCTCAGTCTGGACATGTTGAAAATAAGTCCAGCTGTCGGACGGTCCTTGTGTGCACTCCTGGCCGTCGCTGCTCCCTCTGGGACGGGCTGTGCAGTCCAGCGGGTAGGCGCTGAGTTGGAATGTTCTTTTTGCTTCTGGTGTCCTCACGGGCTAGGCTGAGTTACTCTGGCTGTGACTCAGCATTTGCAGGTAGGATTGGGGTGGTTGGCACAGCCCTGGCGGTTCTTCCTTCAGATGCCTGTCCCTGCTTGGGCACAGGTGGCCTTTAGCCCCGCCTTGCCCAGTGAGACCTGCTCTGTCATGTGCCGGCAGATGTGACTGGTGCCCCTGCTCCCCTGGCAGGCTGACGTCGCTTCTCTGGGGTTTGAGGGTTTGGTATTTGTTCATATCACGATGTTCCCTTTACCTTTCGTTGTTAAGGCGTCCACGGACAAGGTCTACGGCTAAAGGCTAACGCCACACACCGGGAGACCCTGTCCAGCCTCCCTCCTTGGCCTCTGGCAGGGGCTTCCCATCGTTTCCCGCTCATCCTTCTGTGGACCCCCCATTTTTCCAGCACCTGCACTGGCGCTTCCGGCAGCCTGTGCCTGCCCGCTCTCCGGGCCCGTCCACATCCCCTGTCTTAGGTTTTGATAAATCCATCATTTGTGTCTATTATTATGACTGTGGGTCCTTGTTCAGCCCGAGCTGGTTAGGGGTTCTGACCCCACTTCCTGCCCACGTCATCCTTGGTCCCGCATCCTGACCTCACTTCCTATCCGCCGCGGTTTTGGTCCTGCAGTTCTGACCTCACTTCCTGTCTGTTCCCCTTGGGTCCTGCGTTCTGACCTCGCTTCCTCTCGGGACACGGTCCTGTGTCCTGGAGTTGGCCCGGTCTTCTCTTAGCCTGCATGGTGTCGTCCCTGGCCTCGTGTCCGAGCAGCGGTCCCCCTGCCCCAGAGGCCAGTGCACTGGACTGGGCAGGAGACCCGCCTCCTTCTTTTCCAGCCTGGCGCCTGGCAGGCGGCCGCACCGGCCTGGCGTCCGGTCCTGTGCTGGGAGCCCGTGTGCCCTGGTCCCCACGAGGCTCGTGCCCTCGGTGTCGGGACGCACTGGTCGTGGTCTCGTTCCCTTCCCTTCGGACCGTCCCCTGTCCGGCGGGCCTTCTGGACGTCCGCCCTCTGGCCGCGTGGCCCGGCGCGTGCACCGTCTTCGTGGTGTTGCCGCGGGGCTTCCTCAGTGTCTCCTGTGCCACTTGCTTCTTACCTGGCTGCGCTGAGGCCCGTGATTTCGTTTTTAATTTCCAGACGCCCTCTTCGCTGTTTCTTTCGTGAGGCACCTGTTTTTGCGTCACGGACGCAGGAGCTGTCTCCCCGCTCCGGGGCTGCTCGCGACGGTGCGACAGTCTCTTCTGTCGGTTTCCCCTGACGTTCTCTGGTCGGTTCTGGCCTTCGGCCTCCGTGGGCAGCTCTCCCCACGCCGGTGATCGCGGAGCGCCCGGCCACGCCAGAGCCCGCGCGCCGACGGGCAGCGGTGGCGCGATGGGGCCGCCTGTCCCTGGTGCAGACGGGCCCGGGTTTGCTGCCGCGGGACTTGCCCTCCACCCCCTGCGGCGGCACCTTCTCCCCCGAGCTTCCCCCGTGGTTTCTGGGGGTCCTTCACCCGCCGTCACCGAGAGCAGGCGGTCCGGCGATCCTCGAGAGGACGGGGTCGAAGTCGTTTTCCTCCTCCGTCTGGAAACTGGTTTTCTTTCCTCACAGTGCATTTTATTCTGTCTTCCTGATCTGTCTCTGGATTCGCAAAAGGCTCTGACGCGTCCCGCGTTGAGGGGGGAGGGACGTGAGAGCTGCTTTAAAAAGACTGCCGTGAGAAGAATCCTCAGACAAGGATTTATCTTCCCGCGCTGTCACCTTCCCCAGTGGAGCCCGGGCACGTGGGACTCGCCGCCCGCACGGCCTGCACATTCCGTGTCCACGGCCGAAAACGATCCCGATGGAGGTTTGCGGGGATGACTCAGACCCCTCGCTCTCAGATCTGATCATCTCCACCTTCAGTCGTCGGAATGTGGAGTTGAGGATGTAGGCTGAGATGTTTTAGAATTGTTTTTTTAAAACGGATCGAAAACTCTTTGTCCAGGGGTGAGAAGACCCGCCACAGTCATTTCGGTAATGGAGCTTTGTCGGGAGGGGCTCAAGCGCCTGTCTCCCGTCGCTGAGTTCTTCCCCGTGAGTGGTCTTAGTCAACTTAGGTTCTGTCGAGGCCCACGGGGGCCAGCTCCACCTTCTGTCCAGTGTGCTTCGGCTTTGCTCATTCTTGGCTCTGGGTCAGTCCATCCCTATTGCCAGGTGTTCTAGACCAGCGGGTCTTAAAACTCGACCTTCAGAATTCTTGAGACTAGAGCTTCTGAGTCTCACCCCCAGAGTTGCAGATTCCTGGATCTGAGGTGGGTCCTGAGAATTTGCATTTCTAATAATTTCCCAGGTGATGCCAAGAACCACACTGGGACCTCCCCTGAACCCAGCCCCACCTGTTTCTGTAAATAAAGTTTTATTGGCTCACAGCCCTCCGTCTGTGTCATATTGCCTGTGGCTTTTGCCCGACGGCAGCAGCCTTGAGTTTTGAGAACACGTGGCCCACAAAGGCACAAATACTTGTGATTTGGCCCTTTGCAACAAGAGCTTGCTGACTCCTGGTCTAGAGAAAGACAGGGCTTCACGCGATACTACAGTATCCCTGTGAACCTTTTTGGGACGGAAAAGGATATGCTTGGGGTCAGTCGTAGAAATGGTAGCCTGATGCTGCTAGTTTACGGTTGTCATTGAGCTGTGGAGATTGTTTAAAGCTACAGAACAAAGGAATCCTGGAATGTAAAGGGTCCAATTGGGATCATTGCTGTCTGGTTATTTTTTTATTTTTACTTTTTAGGCGAGGCGACCCTTGATTGACCTCACAGATTGCGAGGACCTTGTCAGCTTACAATCCCTTATTTTTTTAGTTTTTACACCTACAGCACCCGGTCTTCCTAGGTGGTCTCCCATCCAAGTACTGACCAGGCCCGACCCTGCTTAGCTTCTGAGAGTCTAGTTATTTTTAAAAACAACTTTTTAGAAGCATAATTGGCATAATAGCTACACGTAAAGTGTGCAGGTTGATAACTTTGACACACGTGTACACATGTAAAACTCACTGCGGTCAAGAAAAGGAGCCTGTCCACCACCTCAGGTGCCCCTGTGCCCCCGCGATTCCTCCCTCTTGCCCACCCCGACTCCCACCCTCAGGCAGCCCCTGATCAGCTTCCTGTCACTATAGCTGAGTTCGCCTTCTCTGGAGCATTATAGAGACGAACCCCGTGTTTCGGTCCCATGTCTCCCATTCAGCGTGATTGTCTGGGCGTCTTCCACGTGCTTGCGTGTGGCAGTCTCTGTTTGTTTTGCCGCTGGGCACTGCTCTCTCGTATGGATCTGTCACAGCGTGTATCCATTCCCCGGTCGCATTTCATGTTCCTGGCTGTCGCGTGCAGGTCTCTGGGGCCGCGCCGTTTTATGCCCTCGGCTGTGTCCCTAGCCGTGGAGTGGCAGGCCCGTGGATTTATTCGTGTTTCGCTTAGGAGAGCCAGGGTGTCTTCCGAAGCGCCCTCGCCTGCTGCCCGGCGGCGCGCGCATTCTGGGTCCTGCACACCGCACGGTGCTCGGTGCGCGCGGCCCTGTCGGCGTCAGTGGCGCGACTGCACCTCACCCCGTTCCCCTCACGACTCGCTGCTGGTGGCGTCTCTGCACGTGCTTCGTCACGTGTCTGCTGCGGTAAAGCGTCTGTTCTGACGCCTGCCCGTTGTTTTAAGTTGAGTCGTTGGCTTATTGTTGAGTTTTAAGAGCTCTTTACTTACCCTGCAAGTTCCTTTTTACGTTCATATTTCGTAAAAACTTTCCGTGGCTTTCATTTTTCTTAATAGCGGCTTTTGAAGAGTAGAATTTAAAATTTTTGGTCCACTCCAGTTTATCAGTTTGTTCTTCTGCATTGGGCTTTTGGTGTTCCAGCCGAGAAGTCTTTGCCTAAGTCGAGGTCACAAGGATTCTCTCCTGTGTTTTCTTCCAGACGTTTTGTCGTTTTAGAGTTTACGTTTAGGTCTGTGATCTGTTCTGAGTTAGCGTTTTGGGCGCGATGCAGGTGTGCGTCCACGTACGTGCTTCCGCGTGCCAATGTCCAGGGGTCCCGGCACCCTTTGTCATGAAGACCGTTCTCTCTCTGCTGGATTATCTTTGCACTTTTGTCAAAAACCAGTTGTCCATATGTGTGCGGGTTTATTTCTGGACTCTGTTACGTTCAATGGGTCCGTCAGTCTATATTTATATCAGTACTGTGCTGTTTTTATTACGGCTTCATAATTCTTACAATTGGGTGATATCAACTCTCCAACTCTGTTCTTCTTCAGAATTGTTCTATTCTAGGTCCTCCGCATTTCCACATGGATTTTAGAATCAGTTTGTCAGTGTTTGTGAAGAGAAGCTTGCCGAAGCTTCGATGGGGACCGCGGGCTCGTGGATGACTCGCGTGGGACCGCCGTCTCGGCCACGTTGGGTCGTCCAAGGTGTGGCCAGGCGCAGCCTCCCTTGTTACACCGAGTTCGCTTTGTTTCGAAGCGCTTCACAGATGGTGCGTTTTTCACAAATTCAAGGCAAGACCCTCCACCAGCAGAGAGATGCCAGCTTGCTCCGGTCTGGGGCCGAACCCACAGCATCTCTGAGGTGCACCCCTGTGTCACCCCACTTCTTTAAGTTGTTTTTAATTTTTCAGCAATGTTTTATAGTTTTCAGTGCGCAGGTCTTTAATTGATGTCTTTTGTCAGATTTACTCATTTATCTCCAAGTTTTTCTTTTTCTTTTTTTCGGTGTTATTATTAGTATCGTTTTCAACATTGAAGTTCGTGGTTAAAAGTTGCCGGCGCTGCTGATCTCTGTGTGCTGCTGGCCTCGTCCTTGTAACTGACTCACTTCTTGGTTCTAGCAGCTTTTCGGTGACTGTCAGGTTTTCCGCCTAGACGATAACGTCCCCTGCGAGTAGAGACGGTTTCGCCTCTCCCTCTCCCGTGTGGACGCCCTCTGTGCCCTTGCCTGCTCGGGGTGGGCCCTCGGCGCTGCGGATGCGAGTGGCGAGGCCGCCCCTCGCCGTCCGGGGTTGCGGTGGGTCTGCAGCGTCTGTCTCGTTGGATGACGACGTCCCTGCAGCTCTAGTCCGTCTGCACGGGCCAGGAACAGGTGTTGGATTTTGTCAGCTGCCGCTTCTGTGTTTAGCCGTGTCTTCCTTTTTTGGTTTATTGATGCGGCGAGTTACGCTGGCTGATTTTGAATGCGGCTCGCCTTTCATTCCTGGGACAGACCGCCCCGGCCACGGCGTGTCGTGCCCTTTCTTTCTGAACATCCGGTTTGACTCGCCAAAATTTTGTTTGTGATTTTTGCATCGATATTCATGAGCGATCTCGGTCTGTAAATTTTTCGTTTTGTTTTTTGTCCTTGGAACGTCTTTGTCTGGGTGGATGTCGTGGGAGCCGCCGGACTATGTGGGAGGTGTTCGCTAACGTTTTCGGAAAGACACGTGGCAGCACTTAGCGCCGAAGCCCGCTGCGTCTGGAGGTTTCGTTGTGGGAATTGTTTTCGGACACGTAGGGCGACTCGGGCTGTCTGCTCTCGATTTTGAGAGTCGTTTGCGTTTACAGGTAGTTGCCCCGTTCGTCTAACTGGTCGGGTTTGCCAGCATGAGGTCGTTCACGTTTCCTCGCTGTCCTTTCGGTACCTGTAGAAATCTGCGGCCGCGTCGCCGTTCACCGTCCGGCCGCTGGTCATTTTTGTTTTCTTCCGGCTCAGTCTGCTTAGAGCTTTATCAATTGTACTGATTTTCTCCAAGAAGCAGTTTTGGGTTTCATTGAGTTTCTATTGTCTTTTTGTTTTCGATCTCGTAGGTTTATACTCTGATCTTAATGTTTTCCTTTATTTGGCTTACTTTAGGCTGGATTTGTTTTTTTCTACTTTCCTAAGTTGGAAGCTGAGTTATTTATTGGAGACTTTCATTTTTTTCTAATGGAAACATTTGGTTTTCTTCTAAGTGCTGCTGTTTTAGGGGCATCCCGCAGATTCCAATATGGAGCATTTTTATTTTTACTCAGTTCAAAGTACGTTTGACCCTTGAACAACAATGCGGTTTGAACTGTGCGGGTTTGCTTACACACGGACTTTCCCAGTAAATCCAATGAATGTGTTTCCTCTTACGTTTTTCTTCATAACGTCGTCTTTTTTCCAACTTACTTTTTTTTTTTTTAAGGCGAGGCAACCCTTGGTTGACCTCACAGATTGCAAGGACCTTGTCAGCTTACAATCTCTTATTTTTTAATTTTTACGCCTACAGCACCTGGTCTTCCTGGGTGGTCTCCCATCCAAGTACTAACCAGGCCCGACCCTGCTTGGCTTTCGAGATCAGACGGGATCGGGCTTGTTCAGGGTGGCACGGCCGTAGTGTTCCCGCTTACTTTATTGTAAGAGTACAGTGCATGATACACACGACATGCGAAATCTGTGGTACCGACTGCTTCTGTGACCCGCGAGGCTTCGGGTGACAGTAGGCTGTTAACAGTTGAGCGTTGGAGAGTCCGTTGTACGGCTCGGATTCGGCGGTGTGGGGGTCGGTGCCCCTGACCCCTGCCGGTTCGGGGGCCAGCTGTGCTTGCTGACCTCTGGACCACGTGGGTTGCTTGGGCCCAGAGCGCAGGCCATCTGCGAGCGCTCCCTGCGCCAGGGGACCCTGTGGGGCGGGTGTCTGCGCCCGTCGGTCGGGTCATGGCGTCCATGCTGCTGTTCGGGTCTGCCACGTCCTTGCCGATGTTCTGCTTCCGCTCTACCAGTTATCGACGAGAGCGCTGGAATCCTCCGGTACACTTGTAGGTTTGTCTGTGCAGACGCTCACGCATTTTGTGCCTTTGTCGTGGGGGCGTCCGTGTTTATGGTTTTTACTTGGCCCTTTTATTCAATGTGAAATTATCCTCATCGAGCCCGGTTAACATCCTTTGCTCTGAAATCTCCTTTATCTGGTACCAGTCTAGCCGCTCCTCTACAGCCGTGCCTCCGCGGACGGCTCCGATCCCGTGTGATCGCGGACGCTGAGCAGGGCTGGGCCTGGTTAGTTCTTGGATCGGAGCCCTCCTGGGAAGACCAGGTGAAGTAGGTGATAAACAAAACCATACGCACGTAGCTCTCGCAGCTCACTTCTGGCCGTCGTGCGTGCGGCACGTCTTTTTCTGTGTGTCCACCCTCCCTGCGTCTCTGTGTTTCGGATGGGTTTCCGGCGGGCCCCGCGTTCAGCGGGTGTTGCCACCAGTAACGCGTACTGCGATCTGAGGTTGGCTTTGGCTCTTTCATCTCGCTCTTCGTTTTTTCCTTGTTTCTGTTTCATGGTTTCTGCTCCCTTTCGTGTTAACCGAATGCCGCTTATGGCCCCGTCGACTTCCTGTCAGCGTGTTCGCCGTCCTCACTTTCACGCCTCGGATGGCTCGCCACCTGCGGCCGTCTGCTGTCGGTGACCGCCTGGCACTCCACCTGCGCCAAGGACTTCCCTGCAGAGTCTCCGTGCTTTCCCTCCTGGCTTTTTGTCACCGTGCAGTGTGCTGTGTCACACGTGTCGCGAGCCACGCAGTGCGTCGATGTGATTACGTAATCGCTCTTCAGGGCGCTTGATAAGGGAAGACGAGGTAGAGCTGCTGGTCCCGCGGGTCCCTTTCTGTGGATGAAGGTTTCCGTCCGGCCTCGTTTTCTTTCTGCCCGGAGGGCGGGCGCCTCTGACGTCCCTCGGTGTGGTCCGCGGCGGCGAGCGTTTTGTGCCTGAAGCGTCTCCCCTTTGCTTTGGAAAGACATTCGCAGTGGGAGGGAACTCAAGGGTGGCAGCCTTTTCCCTGGAGGACGTCGACTTGCCGCCCTTCCTCTTTATAGGCCGCCTCCAAGCTCTTTGCCGGTCACTGGTTTTGAGCATCTTGCTCATGATTTACTTTGCTGTAGTTCTCTTTAGATGACGTGTGTTCGGGGTTTATTGAGTTTTTCAGAGTTCACGGTTTTTGTGAAGTTTGGAAGATTTTGGGCCACTGCTTTTAAAGCCTCCCCGCCCCCGCCGGACAGTTCAGTTGCCCACAGCGGGGCCCTTTTCAGCAGCCCCAGGCTGCAGGTGTGTTTGCTCCTCGTTCTTTCGGACCCTCCGTCTGCGTGTCGTCTCGGGCAGTTTCTGAGACCGTGTGTCCAGGCTCCTCGTCTCCGCGCGGCTGGGCTGCCGTCCCGTCCGGTGTAGCTGTCTCTCAGGCACAGGTTTCCTCTCTCGAGGTTTGACAGGACCGTATGGTGCCGTCTGTGTCTCCGAGGTTTGGAACGTGTGGGATGCAGCTCTGATGACGGTTCTCATGTTCTTCGTGAACTCACACGTCTGCGTCAGTCGGTTCTGGTCCGTCTCGGTGGGTTGAGGATTCTCCTCGTGTAGCTCATATTTTCCTGCTTCTTCGGCTACACTTTGAAATTCCCCTGTTAGGGCGCTGCGTGCTTCTGAGTTCGTGTAGACCTTCTCGAGCGCCGCCCTGAGGCGCCCTCGAGCTCCTTGGAGGTCGTTCGATCCTTCCAGTGCTCGCTCTTAGGACTTTTAGGCGGGCCCAGAGCAGTGCCCCTTCTGGGGCTAATTACTCCCCGTCGTTTTGGCAAAGCCTTCCGAGTCGCCGGCACCCCAGGAATTCTGAGGTCTTCCAGCCTGCCTGGTGGGAACGTGCTACGCCCCGCAAGGTGCACGCACCCCAGCCCGCCTCCCCCAGTCCTCTCTGTGGCCCTTTCTCTGTGCCGCGCCGCCCCTCCCCTCCGCCGCGCCAGCTGCGGACTCCGGCCGCATGGCTGCCCCGATCCTTCGGCTCCTTCCACGCGGGTCCCCTCCCTGTGCCACGGCCTGGACACTCGAGGCAGTGAGCTGGGGGCGGTTGGAGGGCTCGCCGTGATCGCTTCTGTCTCTTGGGAGTCGTCCTCTTCCCCGAGGGCGGCTGTCTCTGGGATCTCATCTGGATGTTACCTATCCCAGGTAGGGTGCCTGGTCCCTGGTCCCCCATCTTGGCCGCAGGTGGGGCCTCTGCTGCAGTGTGGCTGTTGCCCCATCACAGTTGACTTCGAGCTTCTCTAATCGGGCACCGTGT
This sequence comes from Pteropus medius, assembly GCF_902729225.1. Classification (NCBI taxonomy): domain Eukaryota; kingdom Metazoa; phylum Chordata; class Mammalia; order Chiroptera; family Pteropodidae; genus Pteropus; species Pteropus medius. The sequence goes on from NW_024346980.1 coordinate 894,460, forward strand.
TCACAGACAACACCGGGAAGCGAGATTAAAGATAAAAAGAGCTGCCGTCACCTCACTCGACACAAGCATCGGCAGCACAGTGGGGGCCTCTGGGAGAGAGGGGCGCCAGCCACCGGGGTCCGGGGCCACCACCACAGAAACCGAGACGGACCCCAGACTCCGGGGACACGTCCTTGGGGGTGGGCTCGGCTCACGGGAGGGGGCGCAGCCCACGGAGCTCCGAGCGGGAAGTTCCGAAGCTGCCGACTTTGCTGACTGGCACGTCCATTGTGAGCGGACGCGCTTTCCGCCCTGCGGTTCCGGCCGCGCTGCGCTGCTTTGTTCGTCTCATCACCGCCTTTTCACTGGGAGTCGGCCCGGGTGGCGAACAAAGCCCGTGATTTTGCCTATTCAGACGGCAGCTGCGTCGAGCCGCGCGTAACCGCTGGAGTGACAGGCTCGGCGTCTGCGCGCACCCAGTGACACCCGTGAGCGTGGGCTCGGCGTCCGCATCCCCAGTGACACTCGTGAGCGCGGGCCCGGCGTCCGCATCCCCAGTGACACCTGTGAGCGCGGGCCCGGCGTCCGTGCGCCCAGTGACACCCGTGCTGACAGCTGAGGAGCAGGCTGTCGGGGAAGCGAGGCCACCAAGTGCCACTGAGAACTCAGCTTGCGCAGACACAGGCCCACCGCGTCGGTGCGTGTGGGGATTCCCCGTGTGGTCCCTCCACAGGAGGCGGCGGGACGGGGCGGGGCGGTGGCGATGGCCGCAACCTGTCCTGTGGGTGTAGTCACATTCGATACATTTGTCTCCAGCCTCTTCCAGGCTGAGGGCTGGCTCATGGCTTTGGGATTTGGCCCGCCTGAGGGCAGCGCTGTGGTCTCAGGAGGCACCGTGGCATGGGGACTTGCGGGACGGCACACATCAGCACTGTGTCTTGCGCCCGTGTGCGGGGTGCCGGGCAGCGGCCGGAGCACTGGGAAAGGCGTGTTCTTGGTGGGGGAGGGGCACGCCACGCCACATGGCCCCTGGCGTCTCAGCCCCGCTCCGGAGCATCTCACAGCAGTGGGCCTGTGGCCTCCTTGCTCCCGGTCACAGGTCCGCCGGGCTGTTCCCTGAGCGGAGTCCTCCGGGTGAGAGGAGGCTCCACGCCTTTGGGGACTTGCTAGGAGGCTCAGGCGTCGGCTCACCTGTCGCGCTTGCATCAGAGGACGCGGAAGGCTGGAGACCTTTCTGAGCAGCCTGGGTTGACCTCAAGCTCTGCGGTCGGCTCCGGGCTCTGCGGTCACTGTTTTGACACAGAGGAGACAGTGACCACTGTCATCGCCTGAGTGCCGGGTGGAGGTTTTCCAGGCAAGGTGGCCACCCCATCCGGCCACCAGCCCCCTCAGTGGACGTGCATGCCCCTAGAGGCCCTGTCCCAGGGGGTCGCGGCTCAGGACCCTCCTGAGGGTGCTGTGCTGAGCAGTTGTCCCTACCCCAGGTGTGCCTGACTGGCCTGGCCCTGGGAGTCTCCCCAGCTTGTTGCTGCCATTCCGGGTCTCAGCAGCTGGCTGTCACCGCTGTGCTGCAGCCCAGTGTACACCTGTACCCATACCCTCCAGGCTCTGGCTGACTAGCTAGGTGCTGGATCGGGGCCTTGCATGAGCACACCTGGGTGTCACATGAGGGATGGGGGCTGCTGCCGGGGGTCAGCCTTGACCACGGGTTGCATCTGCGTGCGGAGTCGGGCGCCCAGCACGTGGAGGTGGGCGGGAGTCTCGGCCGGTCTGCATCTGGCTGCTCGGGGTATTCTGTTCACCCAGCCAGCCCTTTGCTGTGGCAGTGGGACCCTTGGGCTCACAGATGCCTGGGAAGTCGTGTCTGGGTGCACAGGGTCGCGTCTGGTGTCCCCGGGCAGAGCCAAGCTGCCTACAGGGCGGCTACGGGGCAGGAGGCTGTGAGTGCTGCAGATGACAAGGGCGGGCCGGGCTGGCGAGGACCCCAGCCCACCCACCTACCTACGGGTCCCTCTGGGAGGACGTCCTGAGCCGTATTTGATTGGGTGGGGTGCGGGTGACCTGCTGCCGGGTGTCGGGTGTCACAGTACAGCGCTCCCCCCCTAGCTGGCCAGGGTGTTGTTTGACCCCATTTGCTCGCAGAGGCTGTAGAGCGGGGGGCTGCGGGGGCTCAGCGGAGGGGGACGCCCTGTCTTGTCGGGGAGGGGTGCATGGCCTGGAAGAGGGTCAGAACTGGTCGTGTTGATGCCGAGGCCCACCGGCCGGGGTGTAGGATGCACGTGGGGAGCTGACCCGTGTTTGGCAGTGTTGGGGGTCCACCCGCCACTTCTGGCGGTGACCTGCGCGGTTCCGGTTTAGCTGTGCCAGCCGCGCTGGGACTGTGGCATGGTTTGCCGTTGAGGGTTCTGGAAGCGCCCACCTGACTGCGCATGGCCCTCCTCGGGTCCTGCTGTGATGTCTGTGCTGTACCTCTGGGCAGTGTGCCCTGTAGGCCGCACAGAGCTTCGTGTCAGGGAGGGTCGGGGCCAGCGTGGTAGGGGCAGGCCTGGCGAGGGCCCCGCACCTCCATCTGAGTGAGTTGGGGAGCCTGGGCGCTTCCATCCTACGATCCTTTCTCCCCATTCACCTCTTTGAGGGAGGGCTCGGGTTTGAGGCTCTGCTATCAGTGCTGAGTGACAGTGACATTCATGGTGACCTGGAAGTGAGACTGCACACGGGGTGCTCAGAGTGACCGCCTGAGACCTGTCTGTCCGTCTGTCCTTAGGCACGTTCCCTGGGCTGCCGGGCATGCTGGGACCGTCCTCGTGGGAGAGCAGGCTCTGCCGCGTCTGCTCTTGTGACCTTGCCCCACTCGTCCCAGACAGCGCGGTGCTCGTCAGCGTCACAGCTGTGGGGAGAGCGGGCGGTGGCGTCGGGCGGGCGCCCTCACCAGGAGTGCGCGGGTTCCCTTTGCTCCTTGAAACCTGCCCCGGGGTCCACACGGCTTCGCTTTCTTCCTCGCCTGTTGGCGGTGACACTCGTGCTAAGCCGAGGGAGCAGCGAGGTTTGGGGTGGGCGTGCGAATCAGCGCCCTCAGCCCCTGTGCACAGACCCGCCTCCCGCGGCGGCCGCCTCCCGGCCTGTAGCTGCTGCTCGAGTGGAGGCCAGACGTGGTCTCACTGCAGAGGCGCCTGTCAGGGTTGGGACCCTCGGCTGGATGGCACCTGCTGGGGCCATCGTCGCCCGTCGTACCCCTGTTCACGTCCGGTGGGTTTGGGTTCTTTTCCATTCTCACGTGAGTAGGTCTGGGAGACATTGGTGACCCACGCCAGCCCCTCCCGGACGTGGGGGTGTGGCCACAGGTCCAGGGCTCTGTCCCCGCTGATGAGAGGTCAGGCGGTCACAGTGGGCGATGGGGCCTGCGGGCCCTGGGCCGCCATCTGGTGATTGTAAAACGGGCAATCCACATTTTGGAGGGGCGGCAGGGGAACAGAGTGCAGACGGCGTCGGCCGCCCCTCGCTCCCGGGCAGACATCTCCGGGCCTTTTTCTCCGCTGTCTGTGCCGAGGGTGAAAAGTTCAAGCCGTCCGTCCGGTCTGCAAAAGGAGCCGGGGTGGGGCAGAGGGACACACCACCTTCTTTCCTTTGGGTCTGGGATTCTGGGGTGGCAGAGCAGGGCCGGTCGATGGC